>NW_021620537.1:597207-711535 GCF_004785775.1 Grammomys surdaster | reverse complement strand
AAGCATGGGAGTGGAGAGAAGCTGTGAGACACTGAGAAGCATGGGAGAAGGAAAAGCTGTGAGACACTGAGAAGCATGGGAGGGGGAGAAGCTGTGAAACAGTGAGATGCATGGGAGGGGGAGAAGCTGTGAAACAGTGAGAAGCATGGGAGCAGGAGAAGCTGTGAGACACTGAGAAGCATGGGAGGGGGAGAAGCTGTGAAACAGTGAGAAGCGTCATCAGCAGCTTCAAGCTCAGAGCATTGCAGGTAATACTGTGTGGGAGGAATCAATTAGTGATGACTGAATGACTGCACACACCGAAGGAAAACTCTGGTATGTTACTATGCAGATTTAAAAACAATTGAGTCAGATTTCAGGCTAGCCCTCCTCCACTGCTCAGACAAATCCCTTCTAGGTGTGCTTTCTGCTCCAAAATCACACATAAGAAACTTAGAACATCAGTTTCTCAAAGGACATATCTTAGACCTAGATCTGTCACTTTGACAAACTACCTCTGGTTTTGGACAGCAGTCCTACTACACAGAGAATTCCTGTCTACTCACTCCGAGAGGGTGCTCAGTATGCTATTAAGATTTCAAGTCCGCTGACCCTGTTAGCTAAGACAGATGGCTTGTCTTATGACGGAGTAGTATGCCATGCCTTAACTATTCCTGATGAGCAAGGAGACAGACATGCTTATTCAGTCAAGCCTTTCAAGGAGTCGTAAGAATACCGGGGCCACAGCTTTGACAGAAAGTAAATGCTGGCTAAACAGAAATCTAATTTCATAGCGGGGAGACCCGGGGTCTCTTCTGTATGTTTAGAAGGATTTTATGTTTATTAATCAGAATTATTTCTGTTACAAATCTGAGGGAGCTTGAACAGGTTTTAAGAGTGGTGGTTTGAATGATAAATGTCTCACAGGTGGTCCTGTATCTTGGTCCCCAGCTGCTTGGAAAGGAGTGTCACTGAGGAGTCACAGCCTGGCCTGAGGGCCTGCCTGCTCTCTGTTTGGCTACTCTGTGGGTTCTTCTTTCTTCCACCTTTCTCCACACCTCTTCTTCCACCCTTTCAACCCCCAACACTAGGTGGGAAAGAAAAAAAGGATGGAAAGGGGGTGACGATGTTTTTAGAAGACTTCATGCTGATTTGGGGTGTCGAGGTCCTTGGGGCAAGTTTGATCTTTGCCATCAGGAGATCTAATTTCTTCTTCTCATCTCTTCTTTGTGTACAACTACTTAACAAACTGCAGCCAACAGCATCCAACCTCCAACCAGCCAACCTCTGTTGGGCTCCTGCATTTAGATATCCTCTGAAAAGCCCCCAGAATTCTAAATCTCACATACACATAAAACTCTGCAGCTGGCAAAACTGTGCCCCTGCTAGAGCAAGAGGCAAATCATAGTCAGCAGCAGTCAACAATCTGAAGTAGCCCCATATCCCATACCTGAAATTAAAACAAAACATTTTTATATTTGTGTATTTAAAGAAGCCAAAATTCTCCCTAGAGTTCTTCCTGCTTCCTGTGTGTAGAAGATGTGTAATTAGCTTCATGCCATCCTTCCCACTGTGATAGACTCTATTCTTCCGGATCACAAGCTAAAAACAAACCCTTTTTTCTTTAAGTTGCTTTTGCTTGCGGTGTTTTATCACAGTAACAGAAAAGTAATTACCAGAAGAAATGGCATTATTGTTACATCCTAAACACGGCTTAGCACACAGTAATTTAATTTTTAGTTTCACTTGGCTACTATGAAGACTACCCTAAGCCTTTTCTCAAAAACCCTGACCATCCTTAAAGGTGGGCATTATTTCACCTGTACCTCACTGATGAGGTAGTGCACCACGGAAATGTTTAGGACTTTGTTCAACAGGGCACAGCAGAGAAATAAGCATTCTGGTTCGTTGCAGTTATCCAGTAACATGGTTTTCAATAGCAGTTTTCTAGGAAAAGAGATTTAGTTAAATGAAAGTTTAACAGTAAAACAGATTTTAAATTACAAATTAGTAGCAAGTGTTTAAAAACTTTTGGTACAACCTGGGATCTTTCTGGAACTGGTCTTCTCAGTGGTCTTGGATGTTATCATGTGAGAGCTAAGCACTGCTGGGAGTTTTGTCAGGGCCTGAGCAGAGCCAGGCACGGCAACACATTAACTCAATTCATCTTGGTAATTCAGAGTATATTTCATTCTATGCTGTCTTTCATTGTGAAGGTTTACAAAATGAAAACTGGAGCAAATGACTGACATGTATTTTCCTAAGGCTTCTTCCTCGATGTCTTCAGACTCTGCTGGACACTCTGCGGTTGTAGCTCCTTGTTTTGCTCCTCCCCACAGTTGCGCCCTGAGTGTCTATAAGGACCATATAAATGTCTCCTCATTCCTGCTTTTATTGTAGCAATTCTTGGCCTAAATAATATTCTGTTTTTCCATATACAAGGTTGCTGTCACAGTGACACTCTTTTTCATACTTGATTTGAATTTTGTAACTGGCTCACTGAGAAGCAGAAAATGTTAGTCCTTCTCCATGAGTGGCTAAGATTATTTCTTTGAACATATATGGAGAAAAACAGCCCTGCTGTTTCCTATTCCCTACTTACAAATAAATCAAACTCCCACCACACCCCCACCAACACCACAGGACAAAACCTAACCCCCTTCGCTTAGCAAATGAATCTCTGCTGCTGTTTGACACAGACAGGGTTTCTCTATGTAGCCCTGGCTGGAACTTGCCCTGTAGACCAGTCTGGCCTCCCTGAAACTCAGAAATCTGTCTGCCTCTACCTCCAAATGATTCTTTCAGTGATCCTAAGTAGATACTATTCTCAGTTACTTGTCCCTGCTTCCTTGCCCTTGGTAGATTTCTCCCAATTCTTGTAAACACACACATGATCTCCTCCTCTTTAAATGTTACTCTCTCCTTCTGAACACCCTCTAAACTTCAGACTCATCTCTTTGACAGCATCCTTTCTCAATTTAAGTAACAGATGTGTCACATTTAGATGGCAAAAGAAGTCATCTTATATGCAGTGACTCTCTATACCACAGGTGGTCCTTAGGACAACACGCTTAGCTATCATTGTAACTCACGTTTCTAGTCCTGAGCCTGGGATACAATAGGTACTTTGTTAATGTTCACTGTTCAGGATTAACACTGCAGTGTCAGAGTGGACCCCATGGGAGTAGAACAGTAAATGCTGGTCCTTCTCTGACCCTTCCACCACCAGAAAGACGACTCTGCACATCAGTATATGCAGCAAGTGAAAATAAGATACTGTGGCATCCTAGCTGAGTAAAAAGCCAAGGATTGTTGTAATGAAATAAAAACAACTTCCCTCTACGCCACTGTAGAAAGCAGGATGGAGGTTTTTTAACAATATGGCGCAGAGCACTCCCATATGGCTTCACAGTGCCGTATCTGGGCATTCCAAGTGAAGACCATCACTAGCTTCAGAAGATACCTACACCCAAGTTCACTACAGAAGTACTAATAAATAATAGCCCAAACATGGAAGCCTTTAAAATCTCCAATAACGGGCCAATTGATAAAGAAAATGTGATATACCCATACAGTGTAATACTAAGTTATTTGTTGTCTGAGATAACATGGATAGATTTGGAGAACATTATACTACATAAAGCACACAGAGAAAGATAACTGCAGTATGACATCAATTACATGAAGAATCTAAACAGGCAGCTCAGCTCTCATAAGCAGGGTGCAGAACTGTAGGTGCCAGAGGCAGGCAGGAGGAGGAAATGGGGAGTTACTGCAGTCAGTGAGGACAATGTCTCAGTCATGCAAGGTGAGAAATCTCTAGATCTCCACAGCATACAACTCTATGACTTAACGAGTAACACACACAGAGCTAGTGTGATCGTGTGTTGGAGACACATTTGGATTAAGCTTGGAAAAGGCAAAGAGCCTGTAAAAGAGGTGTCAGGGCGGGTGGCGCATTGGACTTATTTCCTAGATGAGATGGCGCATACAGATGTGCATTTTAAACCACAAAGCTACAAGTTACTTCTGAAGAATTCCAATGAGGCTGGCAGCTGGTGCAATGGGGACAGGCGTGCCGCACAAACCTAGTGACCTGAGCTTGATTCCTACAACCCAAAATGGAAGGAGAACTGAGTGCCAAACAACTGTCCTCTGAACTCCACATGCATGCCAGGGCATACGTACACACACCCACAAAGGCATGATAATGGATTTTAAAAGGGGTTTACAGTTCTATGATAGACTATAATATTCATATACTACTGATTTCAAACGTAAACCTTAGACTCTATTGTTTTGGCCCTGATAATCTCCCCCAGATAGGTTGCATTAACTGACAGTGTTCTGCGGTGGCGCAGAGCAGGCTGGGATAGAGGAACTCAGCTGTGGGAGGAGACTGAGTGTATCAAGCGCCAACCTGTGTCGGCAACCCTGCAACAGAACCCAGCATTACCATTTAATCAGAACATCTGAAATGTGCTTGCATCATTTTAACTGAAATACCAACAAAAATCCCCAATTACATACTTTAAAGCATGGCTTTTTAAGGTTACTCTGATGTCCCCAACTTTGTTTTTGACATACTCCAATTACTTGAGACATTTTTCCTTAAGCTGAGGAAACTGCCTGAAAGACAAGCAGCAGGATTTTCTGTCTCAATGAAAGAAGGGCGAGCAGCGAGAGAGCGAGTGAGGGAGGGAGGCTGGCCCACAACGGATCAAGTCCCTAGTCTCCTGTCGCAATGACTCCTGCAGACTCAGTACAACAGCTTTATTCATCTGTGCACACAAGACAAGTACTTTTCCCCTCTGCAGTGGGGAGACAAATGTACTGGAAACTGGATGTGGTATTCATGTCTCAGACCTAAGTGGCCAAGCTCCTAATGAGGTAGTTTTGAGCAGCTCGTGCTGAGGTGTGAGGCCATAAATAATGTTATCAAATTCTAAAAGTTTTCAGCTGAAATGGAACCTGGATTAATAATATATAAAACCACTACAGACCTCTGTTGTAACACTCACAGAGTGTGTTTACTATCTGACACTCTCGGGAGAGCCAAGGTTTCTCAGGTAGGAACAATCTAGGAATCAAAGCATCACAAACAGCAAAGGCTCTGCTCAATGAATGAACAGTTTTATACTAAGCACTTTTGAAAGATTCTACCTTCCAAAGACAGACCAGACCAATTGCTTTTAACCAAATAAACACAGACCACACAAAATCAAGAAATAATTGTTCAAATTATAAATAAACTCAGGATATCCAAACCAGATAAAAGAATATGATCCAAAAAGGAATGTAGAGAACTTTTCTAGTGCTGTAGCTAAAATCCACAGGTAGAGCAGTCCCCAGACAGCCACAGGTAGAGCAGTCCCCAGACAGCCAGACAGCCACAGGTAGAGCAGTACAGACATGCTGCATAAAGTGTGCTTTTAAACAATGTAGGACAGTTATGCTCAGTATCTTCCAAGGAATAGTGGCTTGTACCAGTTAGTCAGTAGGCCTATGTGGCTGATACAGGCACTCACTGAAATTAGAGCATCATCTTTTTACAGACAGCAAGAACGAATACTTGATTAGCATTACATAAATGACATCACACCCCATCTTAATCAAGAAGATGCACACAATACCGTGAACTCAGTTCATAGTAGCGCGACGCTGTTTCTACACTATGTAATGACTACACAGTGCAGATCAGCTCTTACAGAAGAACACAAAAACAAGACGAGGCCAAATTCTCAGGAGAAAAACAATGTGTATACTCTATAGTATTTTATCAAAGTGAAAACATCTAGGAATGGTTTTATTTTTATATTTTTATTGCATTTTAAGTAAACAAGATATCTTACTTTAGAAGCTTTGATACTTGGTGTGGTAGTCCATACTTATGATCTCAACTCTTGAGAAGCAGAGGCAGGAGGATTGGTGCAAGTTCAAGGACAGGCTAGTTTACAAAGTGAGCACATGTCTAGGGCAGGGACATACATCAGTGCTTCGGGATTCTTCAGATTCACAGCCGAATAAGCACAAACCAGAGCATGCTGGCTAGCTGATGTCGACTTAGCACAAGTCTGAGCCTGAGTGACAGCACCCTGCTTGAGCACCTGCTCTGGTTCTCTCATGGACGGACCGTCACCAAAACTGTTAAGGTGAAATACATCCTTGCCCCCGCCCCACAATGCTTTTGCTCCTGGTGGATTATCACAGCAATAGATGTTCTATGACACAGAGGCCTGGTTTGGTCTCCTTATGATCATGAGATATAAACAATGTGCTATTCGAAATTGGTTCCTTAATCATCATAAAGTCACTGCATACAAAAAAGAGAGAAATAAGTTTTCTGTATTTCTATCAGCCTATTTTTGTTGTAACTACAACAGTATACCAGCATAGATATGAGTGGTGCCACTAACTTTAATGGCTCTTCCTATTTCCTGTTCTAAATAAACAGTAATCAACAAGAAAACTGAGTCATATAAACAAACAAGTAAACCCAACCTATTTCTCCAGCACAGATAGGTAGGGCAGGGGCAGTGGACAGCAGTCTGTGAAAGATGGACATGCCCATGCCCATGTGAAGGTCAGTACGAGCACCCTAGCATCTGCTCTACTGGGTCTATGCCTATGGAAAGGGCACATGTCTTGCTTTCCCTTGCTCTGCATTTACCAAGTGCGGTGTGTTAGTTCCAAACAGAAATTTTAAGAACTATTACACAAGTTCTACCTCCATAGTTTTTCTCTCAGCCTGTCCTTACACTGGAGAGGCATAAAGAGACCACAGCAGATCCTCAGAGTACTGTACCTAGAATATAAAAATAAATAAGCCATTGAAATTATCTGCTATTACTATGGTCAGTGAGAGAAAAGACTGATATTACAAATAAAACAGGCACCAAAAAAGCTCTCTGAGTGGATATATCCAGGCTACTGTTGAAAATAAAGTGTCTTTCTGTAGTCCCCTGAGCAGACAAGTTACATGTATCTAGTGGAATACTTAGGCCACTTAATCTCGTTCTCTTAGATATCCCGTGTCTGACAATGCAGCTAATTTGAGCCCACTTATTTTTTGCTCTCAACTACTTCCCAAGGAGCACACCTGCTGCACTGCTTCAAGGAATACCCACGATGGGTACCCACGATGTACACTGTGGATGGCAGTGGTACTTAGGGAGCTAGAGAATTCTTACCCAGGGTAAGTTTTTACTTATTAGCTGAAAAGGGTTAGCTGAACAGAACTTGTCAACCCTTCTTCATCTACACAGAAGAATATAAAGCCATTATGCCTACTCAAAGATTAAATTCTATCCGTATTGCTTCCTACTAAGTTCACCTACCTGACACACAACTGTGACAACTATGTAATACCTGACCTATGTTATGGCCTTGTGCACACCAAGCCCTGCTCTCCCACTCAGTTCTGGCCCTCCTAGCCCTTTAAAGGCTTGTAAGACATGAGTTCTAAGCTGTCCTAAAGGGTCCTTGCTGCTGACATGATCACTTGAGAGCTGATGGGAGCCTCTGGATAGTGACAGTAGACAGATGAACTGCGTAGCTTTTATGTGTCACTTTGCCAATCGATTATATTTCAGAATATTACAGCATATACACACTTTGTTAAAACATAGCACGCACAATAATCCTTCATTTCTGGTGAAATGCTATATATACACTATCTAATTATGAAATTTCTAATATGAGCTATTAACTAATAGGATATGTATTTTGACATGTCATACATTATTTTGTTCTAAGATCATAAGCTGTGAAAAAAATTAATAAGGCAGAATTCTGCGTACGAGTTGTTGGAATAGTCTCATGTGCTTTTTGTCGACACACATATTTAGGGAAGAATTCTGGCAAGCTAAACTTGGTTTCTGTGATATCTGATACAGAAAACATTCTATTTAAATCACCATCAGGAAGACTATAGCCAGAACAGTATCTGAAATTCCTGATGTAGGCAATGTTCTATTACTATGTGGCTTCTCTTCTACATAACTCAGAAATCTTAATACATTTCTAGCTGCCATGTTACAATTAAAAGTTGCAAACTTTTCCTTTAATTTTTAAATAAGGTTATTAGATAGAAATGATTTATGCCATTGCATCTCACTAAAAGATAAGATGACTGCTGAGAAGGTTGAGAGTTTTTTAAATGAATATAAAGGCCATATAGAAAACAGTAAACAGGATTCAAAGCATTGTTTAACTGAGAGATGAGCATTGAGAGAATGTATCAGCATTGTGTACAAGTGATGAACTATGTCCCACTAAGACATATGGTTTAAAAACTCTAAAACCATGACTTAGTAAGGAAAACCTAACTGTAAGGCTATGTCTCACTGGCGATGTCAGAAGTGCTAAGTATTTTACACTGGGGAAACACACATACACACACACACACACACACACACACACACACACACACACACACACATACACACACACACACACACCAAACAAAACAACCTGAATAGAACTTACCTGTGTGGACAGAGAGATGCAGTTACTTGCATCACATTTGAACCACCCCATTACAGCGGTAGGACATGGTATCAGCACAGCTCTCTAGAAGTGCCTGATCTGATGTGCCTTTGTGCATTCTCTAGAATACTCAGAGGCCAAATCCAACCATGGTAGGGTAGTGGCCGGGCCCATGATTTAAATATCTGGTAGCTATTTTTATACACCTGTTAGGAACCCAAGACCCACAGAATGTAGAGGTAGAAACCAGATAAAATGGGCACAAACCTGTAGTCAGCATTTAGGTAGCTAAGGCACAAGACAGCAAGGATAGCAAGTTCCAAGCTAGTCAAGGGCACAAAGTGAGGTAATGTCTTGGGGGGAGGGGGACTAAAGGTGGATATAAAATATATACATGTACATGTAGTTCTCAGGATCTTATTCGGCTGTGTGTCAGGATGTATACATAAAAAAAGGTATTCTAGAATATAGCTTTTTTTTTAGCATCTAGAGTCATCTATAACGTATCAATGAATTCAAAATTCTCTGTGACTTTAATCTATTTCTTTGTAACCATAGGATGGTAGAAAGGGATCGCAAGGTTATTCAGCTGTGTCTTCCGCCAAGCTCGACCCACAAGCTACTGCTATTGTCAAAAAGTGAGTTCAACCCTTTTCCCCACAGATAGCATCACCCACGTTTTGTTTTAAGAACCAGTTCCAAGGATCGGAGAGACAGCTCAAAGGCTAAAAGGACCAGTTGTTTTTTAAGAAAACCCAAGTCCCACTCCCAGCACCTACAAGACAGCTCACAACTGTCTGTAACTCCAATTCCAGGAGATCAAACCTCTTCTTCTGATCACCATGTGTACCAGGAACAGAGGTGGTTTACAGACATGCATGCGTACATACAAAAATAATAATAATATACTTTAAAAAACTAATTAAAGTGCCTTCTCTTTTATAAGATTGCTGTTTTACTCTACCCATACTGAAGACAAAAGTTACTAGCAATAATAGTAAAAAGAAGAGCTATAAATACAATGTTAACAGTGACCAGTCTATACTCAGAAGTGAACAAAAGTTAGTGCTAAAAAAGGAATAATAAGCATAGCAAACACTAGAAGATCAATTTTTGATGAAAGTTTTCTAATACTGAGAATTAACTAAAACGACTCAAACTCTAGCTGGAATAATCACAGCATACTTTAAGTCATGATCTTAATTAAGCTTTAATAGTTTCATATATAATAAATCAATACAAAATCTGATCATTTCTTTTTTTTTTTTTTTTTGGTTTGGTTTTTCGAGACAGGGTTTCTCTGTGTAGCCCTGGCTGTCCTGGAACTCACGCTGTAGACCAGGCTAGCCTCGAACTCTTGAACTCAGAAATCTGCCTGCCTCTCCCTCCCAAGTGCTGGGATTAAAGGCGTGCGACACCAACGCCTGGCAAAGATTTATTTGTGTATTTTCTGTATATGAGTACACTGTAGCTGTCTTCAGATGCACCAGAAGAGGGCATCAGATCCCATTACAAATGGTTGTGAGCCACCATGTGGTTGCTGGGAATTGAACTCAGGACCTCTGAAAGAGCAGTCAGTGCTCTTAACCACTGAGCCATCTCACCAGCCCCTTGATTCATTTCAGTAAGAATTTTCACTTGAGTACAGATCAGGTAGCTGAGATTTCTGGGGATGGGAGCTAACATGTCTGACCATTTTGCTATTTCGTCTGTGTGTGGGGGCCTACTTCATGATCCCTGTAATCCATACAATCTCTTGATAACAGACCCAAGAGCAGTCAACCTGCAAGCCCCTTCTATATCTGTATGCAAACCAGGTCCCCTAGACTGCCAAATGCTCTGTGCCCTCTTTACATTGATACCTTGCCGTACAGATTTGGCTTGTGCTGCGGACAGTGAGCCAGCTCAGCAACTGGTATGGCTCACAGGACAACCAAATGTCTGCTTCAGAGTTTCTCAGCAGAAAGTTAAAAAGCTGAGTAGGTCATGCTAATGCTAAAGTTTTGTGGGGGTTTTTCCCCCAAATTCACTGTTCTTTCTAGGCAGCAGTAGTGAGTTTTAACAAAATGGGAAACATTACAAAACAACCACAAAGACAAAACAAAACAAAGCTCAAGTCAATAACCATTTTCCTGGACCTCACTGGAATACTATGTAGCCTATTACAGCACCACTTGCCAGTTCTGTTTGAAGAATTTTATTAAAATGTTCATACACAACTGTGTCTTCCTAACAGAACTTAACAGGAGTAACACCTTGTACCTAACATTAAATAGTATTAAGCCCTATTTTTTCACACTAAAATCTTGAGGCTCTAAAAATATGTTTCTTTTTATTTAAGTGTACACTGGAATTTTTTTTTAACACTGAAAAGGCAGACAGACACAAGGTTAAGGTACTTACCGATGCTCTCCAGATCACAGTAGAAGTGTAATTCTACTGTCCTGTAATTCCCCTCATTCCACAGCATGCCGTGTAGGGTACGTCATGAAGTGCAGACATACTAAGACTGTGGTGGGTGGGTGGAGGACAAGCACCAGCACGCAGGCTCTCCACAGGACCACTGAGGTCTTGGTTGACCTCTGCAATGGCTCGAACAGATGAACACTGTCAGCCATGTGCATCTGACTCACACAATCTAAGTAAAGAGGCACACAACGACGACGCAACAGGACAGGAACAGGAACGCCGTCACTCAGGCTTCTGTGCAGCTCTTCCTGGGCTGCAGACTCGCCCTCGCAATGTCTATGTGCCTTCTTGAACTCCTCCTTGCCCAGAGTTTTCTCCAATTTATTAACGAATGCTAGAAAAATAAATTCTTTCAATCTCTACTGAACCCACCACTGCTATAGTATCATTGCTTTGTAATATCAGTATTTTGTCATCTATTTCATCTCTGGATTTGGTATCAGTCAACTTCTGTCTTCTGTAGATCCTTTTCCTAATCACTACTGCCCTGTATAGCCTTGGTTACTGTGATACTTTTCACAATAGTCGAGAATCAGCCTATATGCCTGTCAAAAAGATGATTTACATTGAAAACCATAAGTATGATATGGATACACAACAAACAATGAAATAATGTAATTTTCTGAAAAGGACATGGAATTGAAAAGTAAAGAATTGTATATTTTATCGTGTGTGTGAGAGAAGTCAGGGACATGAAGTACACACACAGCACAGCATATGTATGTATGGAATATCACTGCTGCGCATTAATTTGTATGTATGTAATGAATATGAATGGCTATCGTTTTCAAAAGGCATAAGGATTAACCTATTTCAACATTCAAAAAATTACAGAAGTAGGTTATCCACAGGACTGGGTCTTCTAGAATTCCTTGAGCCTGTCAAGACACATAACACAAGAACAGCTCAAGAAAATGATAAACCAAGTGTGTGGCTACTTTTATGTCAACTCGACACAAACTAGAGTCATTCGGGAAGAGGAAACCTCAATGCAGAGAATACCCCTACCACATGGGCCTGTTGGGAATTTTCTCAATTAGTGATTGATGTGAGAGGGACCAGCTGACTGTGAGAGGTGTCATCCTGGAATGGCGGTTCTGAGTGCTACGGAAGGCAGGGCGAACAAGCCAATAAGCAGCATCCTTCCTCAGCCTCTGCTTCACCTCCTGCTCTCATTTCCCTCAGTAATGGAGTGTGTGACCTGACAGATGTAAGAGGAAATAAAGCCTTTCTTCTCCAGATTGCTTTTGGCCGTGATGTTTTATTACAGTGAAAGAAACCTTAACTAAGACACTGCCATACACAGAAGGCAATTCCTCCTCTCAGCAGGCAAAAAGAATTCATACAGTTAAAAGAAATGCTTCTGGATTTGAGATTTATAGCGATTTGACGTAGTACATTTGACATCAGTACAAAGAAGAAAGCTTACTGGAGAGACACGAGCAGTATCTTGAAAGACACCAACTGCCATCCTGTGGAAAGCCGGACTCGATCAGACTGAAAGCTTAGCCCACAGTTCAAAACTAGGCCCACAATAGGAAGGGAGAGCTACACTAGCTAGCTGACCACTCTCAGGCATCCCTTAAACTGACACAACCTGCGCTTCAGTAACAGAGCCACTCCTAAGTGCTTAGAGGACTACTGTTAGCTGTTAAAAACAGTATGAAACAGGCATGTGTACTCATTGGAAGTTACATGCCATCTAAGCTGCAATCTGATTCTCAATATTCTCTGAAACAGCTGAGGCTTGAAAGCACCTTTACTGTTTACCACTGACAAGCTGGTGGGGCTGCTGGGAAGGATTATTTTGTATTAGCTTACCAATCCTATTGAATTAGTTCGGGGAGTACACACTGGCATCTAATTTGATTTTTTCACCTAATACAGGTGATGACACCGGTATTAGGTAAGTTTTCATTTTGTAAAAGCTTAAAAATTACACTGGGGGCTAGGGAGATGGCTGAGGAAAAGCCTAGTGCCTGAGAGCGCACAGCAAATGGGGAAATGAACTTCTGGGTAGCTCCACACATGTGTATGGCATACCTCCACCCAAATAAACACAGAAACGTAGTAAGATTTTTGAGTGATTCATCCCCTGACAATCATCTCCTAAGCAAACAACGACATATACCACATATGTACTTTATGCTAGATGTTACAAATCCATAAACGAAAGACAAAAAATAATTCAGGAATTCTAACTGGTAACATAGACACTCTCTTTAACCACACACTAAGAAGTCTACTGCTAAGAACCACAAAAGATTAGCTGCTGATAAAAAAAAAATTACAAATTCAACAATTCACATAAAGGTAACAGCAGTGAGCAAAATTCAGAAGACTAAACAGTAAGCTATGAGACTGGCAGTTTCTGCTCGACAGCAAGCTGCAGTCCCACATGTGCTAGACAAAATGAATCAATGGTAACTTGAACATTTAAGTTCAGAAATCTACATCTGGAGAGCAGGCGCAGCAGATAGGTGCCTTTACTGCTTGGGTGGAGGACTGGAACGTGCTTCCCAGCACACGGGACGGGCAGCTCACAACCTCCTGTGACTATAGCTCCAGGGGAGTCCTAAGCTCTCACCAGGTCTTCCTAAATAACCATACATGTGTACACGTGCAAACATAAAATTAAAAATAGATGTTTTTTTAAAATGCTATTTGAAAGAGAAGAAAATCTCAACGACTTTTGTTTATGAACTGCATGAGATGAGAATTTTATCATTACTGCACCCACAGCCTTATGGAGATGCAATTATCCTAATCACACCACAGTCTCTCCATTTTTTTTTTAAGGTTTGTTATCTGCATATAGAAGTTTCATTTTGGGTGAATTTTAATAAGGTTTTATCTACTGTCAAGGCTATATAAAATTGTTTTATCCTAAATATTATCACAACTAATAGAAATCTGATAAAATGCATCTCAACCAGCTTTTGACTTAAAGATGGTATTTGTAGAAAATCAAGCCAAATCAATCAACAGTGGCTCCCTAGAAACACCGAGGCAGCAACACATGCTCCCCCACTCAAGGTCATTCCTTCATCTGACCCAGCACCTGCTAAGGAGCCATTCCAGGCTGGGCTGGACCCAAACCTTGGGTCTCACTGTCCTTACTCACAAAAGCAGACAAAGCCCAAACCCCACTGCTGCTTTAAAAGATCGGTAAGTACATGTGTCATACATCTGTACATGCTAAACGTTAGTTATGACAGACTGTAGTGAGTGAGTGCCATCACTAAAATATTGATGACTGCTGCGGTCTACATGCTATATTGAACAATGATTCCGAAAGTGCCTCAATGACCCTGCTCCAAATCTGGGTCAAATAAGCATTTTGAGGGCTCAGGGCTGGAGATGGCTCAGAAGTTTAGTGAACTTACTGCTCTTGCCAAAAGTGGACCCAAGTCCTAGCACCGCTACGGCGGCTCACAATCGCCTTAACCCCAGCTGCAGGGACTGGGATGCCCTCTGAGCTCCTCAGGCTCCTGCACACAAGCCACGCACACATACTCACCCAGGCACATACATATTAAAACATCATTTTTTAAAAGCAAAGTTTTAGAACTGTTCGTGGCCAAACAAGTATACTAAACAAGCCACTTGGTAGAAAAATATGATATTCATTTCTAAAAAAGAGAAGAGGAAAAATAAGAATTTTGTATAGAAACACTTAGAGAGATTTTGTAAGATGCACAGGTTTTAACATTTCTGAATGTGAACAGGAGTTGTGAAGTAGATGATCGTGTACCAAGAGACTTAGAGTCAGTGTTCTCCCAGCATGCTAACAGGAGCTAGACAGCAGCCTCCCTCCCAGGGCCTTACCATTGCACGGTATACTGAAGCTCCTCCCATTTCAGGCTCTCCAGCTGCAGAAGGTACCGCCTCTTCATTATCTTGGGACATTTAGAAAGCATTCTGAAATTTGTTTCCTTGCAGAGAGCCCTTATTAGTACAAGAACAAGGTAAACAACCTCTCCAATGGTCTTCTCAGAGGACTGACTCTTACGATTCTAATAAAGTTTAGCCAGAGATCAATGGGCATTTTGGAGACAGATCTCTAAGGAATGTGTGCACATGGCAAAGCCCAACGTGTTTGCAGCTGGTGCTTCTTAGTGGCTCACCAATTACATCAGCATGAAGATATAAAGACATTTTTAAGTATTTTTGATTTCACTTTCTACAAATAATTTCACCTTTCCAGAGCAGTATAGTTAGATTATCAAGGTTCTGTCTATTTGAATAAATGTAAGTTTTGGCTGGGACCTGCTGAACGAAGGGGAAAGCCCTGGAAACGCGTGCTGGAAATACTAATGGTAACTGTAATTCTGATCCTGAGTGACTAGACCTTTAAAATGACAGGACTATGGCTACTCTTCAACAGTAACTGTCAGTCAATCTGTTAAAACTGTGTGTAGTAATACCACAGCACAACAGGGTAGTATTTTCTCCATGGTAAAACTGAGTACATTTCCACTGTGCTATGAGTGGCAGCACACAGAGCCATGAAAGCTGAAATGTTTTGCCACGCCTTTTAAAGAAAGAGAAGTAGAAAATGCACC
Organism: Grammomys surdaster; assembly: GCF_004785775.1. Lineage (NCBI taxonomy): Eukaryota > Metazoa > Chordata > Mammalia > Rodentia > Muridae > Grammomys > Grammomys surdaster. The sequence continues at coordinate 696,035 of NW_021620537.1, read as the reverse complement.
AAGTCAAACTTGGCAAACTTCCTTTGCTTTAGGTATACAATTCTACATGTTCCCATTGATCTAGTGTAGCAAACTACCGCAGACATTGTGCTTTCGGGTTGTTTTTTAAAGTATGAACCCTCGTTATGTAAAAGCTACTCCAGCCACGCTGATGCCAAGTGCCATTTAGTCCCAGCCTCCACTCTCATTCCACACTCGATACCAACGCAATTTCGATGCTTACAGAGTCTTTATAACGGTGTGTGTGGCGGGGTCTCCATCCCGAGGTAGGAGTCAGGGGACAGGTGGAGAAGGCAGGAGGCAGCTCTCTCCCTTCACCATGTGGGGCCCAGGAATCGAACTCAAGTCTTTAAGCTTGGCATCAGCAAGCAGCCTTACCCTGTCCCAGTCTGGACACTTTCGATCTTCAAGTTTCTAAACTAAAGCTCAATAGCTGGACGCTCTGCACACAGCACAGCAACAGCCAAAGACACCTGGCTGCTGCGCACGTTTCCATCGCTCAGACACGCAGAGAGTAGGGTCTGTTATAGTCCTCGGGTCTGAGACTTTTTTTGTTATGCTTATACTTGTATAAATTAATGCATGTCATGAAATAATGGCCTACAGAGACAGATCTACTGTATAGATAGGCTATACAGTAGCTTATGATTGTAACTCAAATGGTTAAGACAGGCAATTATTATAGGTTGGGGCCAGCCTCAACCTGGTGAGTTCCAGGCCAGCTTGAACTACATAGCAAGACTCTGCCCCAAAAGACAAAGATAATAATGATAAATAACCAGAATATATTTGCTACTATACCATAGAACATAATCCCAGCAATTCCATTTCTTAGGCACTTACGATGGAGAGATTGCTACTTTATAGCAACTGTTTCATTGTTAGATATTTCATTCAGCTTTTGTTTCATAATGAGCTAAACTTTGTTAAAGGCTAATTATTACTTATGATGGTTAAATTAACTGTAAAATACAGAAACATTAAAATTAATGTTTCAGTCAAACTATTAAATGGTGTGCTTATTGGCATAACTATTTTCAACTTAGTGATTTAATATTTTACTTTTATAAAACGCATTCCAATTACAAATTTTACTCTCAGAAACCATCACTAGAAATAGAAATAGTGGGAACAGAGTTGCCCTGGAAACATGAACTCTCATTATGTAAAAAAAGCTATTCCATTTCATACAGGAGACGAAAAAGGAGATTACAAAGGAAGGAAGGTGAAATGACTGCATAGAGGGAAAGTTTTTAGAAGACTCCTGGAGAATGAGACTTTATTAGGCCTAGCAGAGATGATGTCATGATTACCAAGAGGGGGAGCTGAGGAGACGCCATAGTTGGATAGACAATGTTATATTTTATTCTTTGCCATGACAAGTATCATAAATGTAAAGGCCCAAATAGAGACATTACGTCTCCACATAGGTCATGTATTAAGGGTGCAGCAGTACAGAGCACAGTTCTGAGAGCTGACGGTGTAAGTACATTAGATAAGCCAGAGCCAAGGCTGGAAATGCTGATGTGGCAGAACTGCCAGGAGGAAACTGAGTAATGGTATCCTCCAAGAAGAGTGCTCACGTGAGCCTGAGACAGTCTTTGGAAACTTGAACAAGATTCCACTTGTGGCCACTGCTGAACATTCGTTTGCATAAGCTCCAACACTTAAAACATTATTTGCGTTCAGATAGCATCCTAACTCGTCATGTATTTATGAACAACCCTACTCCCTGGCCTAGACTGTATTTTTTGGAAGATTCTCTTTCAGCTTTAACCCATAGGAACAAAGTGACCATATACAGGCAAGTATACCCTGGAGATGTGTGTCTTGTGTCCTGAGATAGGCACTGCAGTGTGCTGTATGCTAAACTGTTTCCACTATTAGTTCTTTTTAAAGATTTATGTACTTTATCTTTTTAAGATTTATTTCATATGCCTACATGTGTTTCCTGCTTATCTGTATACACGCTATGTATCTGCTGGACGTCTACAGAAGCCAGAAGAGGGCATGAGATCCCCTGAAACTGAAGGTATGAGTAGCTGGTGAGCTGCCATTTAGGTGCTGGAAACTGAACTCAGGTCCTCTGCAAGAGCAAAACGTGTTCTTAACCACGGCGCCATCTCTCCAGCCCCTACTCACTAGCTTTGTACTTGAACTCTGCATTATTTGCCTCACTTCTCGATGAAGTACCTGATCATTAAGGGCAGGGAAAAGAGACCAGTGGGTAAAGGCACCGGCACCAAGCCTGGAGATCTGAACTCAGTCCCTGGGAGCACATGGTGGAAGGAGACAACTTCTCAATGTTGTCTTTGATTCTCAAGCAATTGGTCTCCGCTCCTGGCCCCAGCAAGACAAAAATGTAGCAAAAACTTTTCAAATATCCAATCATTACAAATTATAATGGGTATTTCCCCCAAGGCTGCTGGAATTTGTTCTACAGTACTTGGGGAAGAATTTATATGTAGACATGTGTAAAATATTCGAATCCAACAGTTCTTTCCCCTGCAGCACCAAGCTTTGATTTCTAACCTTCTGGACTCTTTGCTACATAAAACAGTTTTTACTAGGTTTCACCCAGCACTAAGAGTTACAAAATCTCTCAAAGAGAAGGTCAAAATGAATAAATAGCACAATCACTTTAGAAGCTTCTCTTTCTCAAGAAGCCAGGTCCGTCCCTCAAGTGTAGCCTATCCCAGTGGCTGCCTAAGCCTTTCACAGATCAATTCTATTAGTAAGGGCTAGCTCTAATTATGTTTAAGTAAGAATATTCATTTGATACACCCTCAACACAGGCCAAGCCGGAAGGCTCATTCAGTTTTAGTTATTACGGTTTCCATTTATATTTGTTACTAACCTGTTATTTTGATGACTACCTTTGCAGGTATTTGTATGTGTCATGATTCCTTCGTGTAGCTGTCTTAAACCCATGTCTAGTAACCAGCACCTAGTGTCTGTGGAGTTGATTTCACTACTTGGTTTTGCAAGTTCTTGATCACTTCTCTACGTCATTATATGCCTTATTATTCTTAGACTACTTGGTTAAAACTATGCACTGTGGGCTGGAGCTGCAGCCGGTGGCGGCAGCGGTGGCGCGGGGAGTGGTGACTGGTGTGTTGGTTTCCCTCCTCGGCGCCGAGTGGGGGGCAGGTGACATCCCCTAACCCCCAAAGGGGTCGTGGCTTATTTTTTTCATTTTTTTTCCTTTAGGCGATTCTTGAGGAGTGCCCCCCTCCTCCTTGTCTCCCACCTCTTACTCCTTCTGGATCCGTTTTGTTGAGAAATTTTTGTCCCACTCTTGCGGGTGACTTGGGTCACCCTCCAGGTCTCAGGTTTTTTCTTCTTTTTCTTTTTTTTTCTTTATATCTCGTCCCCTCTTGTTTGTGTTGTGTGTGGAAATGGCGAACTCGGCAAACACAAACACCGTACCTAAATTGTATAGATCTGTGACTGAAGATGTTATTAATGATGTACGAGACATTTTTCTGGATGATGGAGTGGATGAACAGGTCCTGATGGAACTAAAAACTTTGTGGGAGAATAAACTCATGCAGTCTAGGGCAATAGATGGATTTCATTCAGAAGAACAGCAGCTTTTGTTGCAAGTTCAGCAGCAGCATCAACCCCAGCAGCAGTAGCATCACCACCACCACCAGCAAGCGCAACCTCAGCAAACGGTACCTCAGCAAGCACAGACCCAACAGGTTCTTATTCCTGCATGACAGCAAGCTACAGCACCACAAGTTATTGTCCCTGATTCTAAGTTGATACAACATATGAATGCATCAAGTATTACGAGTGCTGCTGCTACAGCTGCTACCTTGGCACTTCCTGCAGGCGTGACTCCTGTTCAACAGATACTAACAAATTCAGGCCAGCTGCTTCAGGTGGTCAGAGCAGCCAATGGTGCCTCAGCAATCAGTTGTTCTACAACAACAAGTTATACCACAAAATGCAGCCTGGTGGAGTACAAGCGCCTGTTATCCAACAGGTCCTAGCCCCACTCCCTGGAGGGATTTCACTGCAGACAGGTGTCATCATCCAGCCACAGCAAATCTTATTTACAGGAAATAAGACTCAGGTCATTCCTACAACAGTGGCAGCACCCACACCAGCACAAGCACAGATACCTGCAGAACAACAGCAGCCACAGGCCCAGCCTGCTCAACAGCAAGCTCCACTGGTGTTATAAGTTGATGTAACGGGGGATACATCTTCTGAGGAAGATGAAGATGAAGAAGAAGACTATGATGAGGAGGAGGAGGAAGATAAGAGAAAGATGGAGCTGAAGATGGGCAGGTGGAGGAAGAGCCCCTCAACAGTGAAGATGATGTAAGTGACGAGGAAGGGCAGGAACTCTTTGACACAGAAAATGTTGTTGTATGCCAGTATGATAAGATACACAGAAGTAAAAATAAATGGAAATTTCATCTCAAGGATGGCATTATGGATCTTAACAGAAGAGATTATATATTTTCCAAAGCCATTGGAGATGCAGAGTGGTGAAGAGTTGTTTCTTTCCTTTTATAAATAAGACAGAGAAACTTAAAAAGTTAAAATGGACGGTTTGAAACTTGGGACATATATCAGCCAAAACTTCACTTCTGCATGTCAGAAAAATGCAGTAGAAGCAAAGCTACTGGAACCAAGCTAGACCTTGACCACATAGACACTACTTCAGACTGGCAAGCCATGGAACTGTAGCACCTGGGGTCGCTGGGCAGGGGGAGGGGTTTGTGTAGGAAAACTGTAACTGTTGATTTTAAATACGGGAACCTGCCATTGGTAATTAGCATGTAAAGCTTTGTCTATATTTGTTTCTCCAAGCTGGGCTCAATCAGAAGATACTTGTTGGAATGACCTAAGAAAGTACCCTTTTGATAGATTGAACTGAAACTGCTTATTGTATGTGGTTATATTTGGTAAAAATTGTGTGCGAGCTTTTTACAGAAGGGCAAGAATTATGGTGTTGAATTTTAATTCACTTGTATAAGATAATTTAAAACTCATAATAGATCTTAAAAACATTTTTACTTGTTACTCTCCCTCAGTAATACATACCTCTGGCTTCCCTGCTGTATGAACATCTTAAGACTTAAAGAGAAGGATCAATGGCCAGTTTGGAAACAAAGTTGACCCAGAAATAGATGCTTGATTTAATTAGGCTTTCATACTTGTTAAATGTAACTTGAAGACTTGGGTCTTACCTGTGTTGACTAGAATTAAAGTGATAGCTCAATTTCCTTATAGAAAAACTGCTCAGTCCCATACTATAAGAGGAAACCCCATTTGGCTCCTAAGGAAGATGTTTTTATTTCGCAAAGGTACCACCGGGGTGCAACTGTACAGTACACGTGATATGTGAAGGTTTCCCTTGCTGGACTACAGTGTGCTTACCTGTGCATTAGCCTTTATGTAACCCTGGGATGACATTCTGAACATTGATCTAAGAAACATAAGGGCAAGTGATGCGGACTGGATTTTTATTAGACAATTTAGTAATTATAAAAAAACAAAAAACAAACAACAACAACAACAACAAAAAAACTATGCACTGTGGTCCAGGACAGTCTGACTTCTTTGTATAAGCTTATATCTGCTTTAGGGGACCCTTCAGATAGGATAGTCTCTGGCCAAGGTGGGCTCCACAGACCTGTGAAGCAATTATATGTGAAAGGCAGTCTGTGGCCATAGTTCTGTCATTTCTTCTAAAACTTTCCTTCCATTTTGTCTTCCTGTGCGGCTCGCATTACAACCATCCCTCTCAGTAGCTCTCATGTCATCTGAAGGTGCTCTGCAAGCTCCCAGGAGAAAAAGCAATGAGTAGCCTTAACCAACTGTAAAGCCCATGGATCAAAACAATGAGCAGCCCTCCCCAAAAGGTACAACAAAGGCACTTTTATCTTAGTGGTAAGCAACAGCTCTAACTGGACTTAAGACAAGCTCAACAGGAGGGCGTTCATGTCTAGCACTGTGATCCAAGGCTGGTAAAGTCATGGACTTTAGAGGAGGATCTACGCCTTCACTTTCCTAACTGCTTCTAAACACTTAGCCTGATAACCAGAGATGAGTACAGCTCTTGCCATTGTCACAGCAGCCTCTCGAGACACAGCAGATGGGAGATGGTTATGGAGATCCTCAACTGGTCAGAATGCTGAGAACAAGGGACCATGGAGTGACCAACCCCAGTTGGTACATCTGCAGCCCAACTGTACACTTAAGGCTCAGGGAATAACACAGAAGAGGAGGCAGAAAGGTTGCAAGAGCCAGAGAACCAAGATGTCGGATGTGAGGAAGAGTCTTCCATAAATGACAGGGAAGCCACTGCGTTCTCAACAATATGGTCACTCAGTAAGACCCTGCATAATGACAGCAGCACCAGCTGATGTAATGGGGAAATCTCACAGGGTCCTACCTCTAGAAAAAGAGCTACAGGATAAATGGGGACAGAAGAGGGAGGGAGGAGGAGGGAAAAGAGGAGAAGGGGTGGCCCCCATAACTTCTACAATCCCAACCAGTCAGCTTTAAACACATGCATATAAGCATCACTAAGTAGATTCAGCAGATTTTGCACACACGCGTGCACACACACACATGCACACATGCATGCACATGTGCACGTGCACACACACAGGCACATGAAACAATAACAAAGGAGAGGGAGGCTCAGGAGGAGGTGACGGGGAGGAGGATCGGTAGAAACGATGTAATGGCAGTACACATGTTTCTCAGGAAAAATCCTGAGAAACACAGGCAGCTCCTCCGTTTGGACTCCTTCAGGTTTCTCTTGTGTAAACAGTGGCTATCTTTCAGTGTTTGCTTTTAAAGCACCAAAAAATACTTTCTTCTGTATGTTTCATTCATTTCTGGGGAAAGAAAACCTGATATAATTCATCTTCACATTTCAAGAATGACATCATGGTGTCTCCTCATCATCGTGCACAGAATCTGACGCAGCTCCCAGCCAGGCTGCACCGCCTCTGCTGCTCCCTCACGGCGCTGCTTCTCCAGGAGCCTGACCCGGGTCCTCGTTTACATCCCTGAATACACGGGAGCCCCGATGAGCAGGAGGCATGCCTGTACTCATGCCTGTCATCTTCCCCTAGGATTTATCTAGCGTGGTTACTGACATATTTAATTATTCCAATAGACGTTTAAAAATATACAAAACCTGTAAGATTACAAATCTGATTCGCCATAAGTACTATGTCTCCCCAAAACTTTTCATCTAATTTTCTCTCCTTAGACAAACCTGTAGTTTCTAGCAGCTCAATCCCAAGGGGCTAAGTCTAATTCCTGTCTTTGAGTCTTCACACTGTCTACATAATAGAAGAATTAAAATGTCAGTCTTTCTGTACTGCATCCAGGAAAGCCATTGGAAGGCTGGAGATGAGTGAGTTCCACCACTTCATAACTTCAGTCTCCCGCTGCATTCTTTCATAAGCCCTTAGGGACCACTGCAACCACCTGGCGCCATCCACAGACTCAGCCCAAACTGTCTGCTTCTCTGCTCTTTGAGTCTTTTATATGTCCCACAATACAACTTCCTCCTTTTAGTTCCTAGGGGGCCTCCTAGGTCCAGACTCCAGTATGGTAAATGGATATTCCCTTTAACTGTTTATTTGTTGAAGCCATGAGAAATTCTCCATGAGAGTACCTGCATCGTGGGGGCTGGGGGACACCCCTCTGTACCACAAGCCTATTAATAGGGTTGGTTATTTCTCAATCTGTCCTGTACTGTGGCCTGTATATCCCACAGAGAGAACTGAGTATCAAGAGACCTGGCTCCCATTAGGGGAGTTAGCCTGGCATCAAAGGACTCATGGGAGTGACTGCTCTTGTTGGGGGTCTCATACTACCTCTACCTGAGCCCTGACTTCAGGAAAATCGGAGTCAAGGGCAGGCTGCCCATCATCTCAGAGCGCAACACACACAGCACCCTCCCTCAGACATGTAGTCTGACACCAAGCTTCCTCTTGAGCTGGATTCCGCTGCAAGACTGGGAGTGGTGGGGTGGGAGTGGGGAGGACACGCTCCTCAGGAAAGCCGTGCAGCTTTGCTCATCCTTGTGTTCTTCATCTAAGTGAAGGCATTTACTGTCCACCTCAAATCCTTCTCTCTCCCTCCCGATCCTCTCTCTCTACCCAGAAGGCTGGGAATCCCAGCTGGGCACCTGACATGAGGGAGCTTTAGGCAAGTAAGACTCAGCATTAGCTCAGTCAGAGATCAACAGTTTCCCTGTCTGGACTGGCCAGCTGTCTTTGGTGCTTTCCTTCGCTGGGTTCCTGAGTGTTAAAAATAAGCTACGGTGAAATCTCAAACCAATGGGGCAGTGCCACTCATTCACTGATGCTTAGAATCGTACCAGTTAGGTACCATGTTAGGTTGGAGAAATGAAAGAAAAAGACACCATGACAATTCTTCAGTCCTAGGGTCTAGGTCACCAATGCATGGCCAGTTCATCTGAGCAGTGATGCATACTGCTCTGGTATCCCTATGTAAAGCTCTAGATCATAGACTACAAATCCCCTTAGCTGACAGCAGCTGTCAGGGCCACAACTGGATAGTATTTGTCCATAAGTGCAGAACCTGTTGGATTCTAGGCGGATACTATGCCGTGTCTACCTGGGAACTACAGGGGTAGCTGGCTTCCAGTCAGCATCTTTGAGAACTAGGTAAAAGCAGTTTGAGATCAATGTTGAGAACACAGAGTTTGCAGTTTGCTACCAAACGGCATCTCTGGATTCTCAAAGTCACTCTTCTTGCTCAGTGTTTGCCTTTTTGTAGTGCCCACACCCCACTAATGGCTAACAGAAGAAAACCAGCTTTTCCTTTTGTTCTGGGTAAAGCAGCTTCTTTCCCTGGCAAGCATAGATCAAGGAGCTGGGAGACTCCCAGGCTGACCAAACGCCCAGCTCCTGCCAAGGCCCACTTCTGGTGTTAGATTACAGAAAGTCACTTCCAGGGCTGGTGCCACACAGACATAGTCTCACTACCCTATGCCCCAAACTTGAAACGTGCTGGCTATGATGAGTTCCTGAATCATGGCTCCTGGAAACAGACAGAACCCTAGGAGGTCATCTATCAGAGACTTAAAAATGTATTCTCTGTCAAATAACGCAGCATTACTCAAACGGCTCCAGGCCATGACAGAGTGTAGTGAGATTTTTGTTTTATATAGAATTGTTATAGGAATGCGTTTTTGTTTTAATCCCAGGTGTGGGACATGGGGTCACTTCAGATTGTCCATTGCAGTTGACTATGATTTGCCTTGTGTTCTGACAGGGGCATGACTTTGCCAGCCGCAGATAGTTTCTGCAAATGCATGACACTTGGAATTCCAGGGACTCTTGAAAGGGCCTAGAAACACTGGAGCCCCAAGAGGGGGCCGCCCCTGCTGCACCTGCTGTCCCTGCTGCTGCTGTTGCTGGTAGCTGGTTGGATATATCTTAATGATGAAGATCAAAATTTCCCCAAGGAACTGACACCTCCAACCAGCAGGAAGTAGTCTTAACAATATTGACGCCCCCTTTCCCCTCCGGCCTTTTTTCTCTCCTACCTAGTGTTAGAGGATTGGAAGGGATAAGGGTGGTAGAAATAGGAATGGATAAAGGAGCCAAAAGTCTGGCTACAGTAGAGTGCTGGTCCATACATGCAAGTCCCTGGGTTATCTTTAGCACTACAGTAAATAAAGAGATGAAAATAAAGAAAAACTGTTTTGCACTCTTTGGTCAATTACAAGGGAGCCAGAAAAGACAACAAATGTGTATCCTGTCCTGCTCAAACAATGTGCTGGCTGTTTTGGTTCTTAATGTCTGTGGTGGTTTTGAATGAAAACGAGGCTTAGCCCCTAGCTGGTGAATTGTTTAGGAAGGATTAGGAGATGTGGCCTTGTTGAAGGAAATGTGTCACTGGGGTAAGCTTTGAGGTTTCACAAGCCCACCCCAAGGTCGTGTGTGTGTGTGTGTGTGTGTGTGTGTGTGTGTCTGTGTGTGTGTGTGCGCTCGCCCCTCCCTCTACTCCCCCAAGCTGTCTGTAGACTAGGATGAAAAGCAGCTCTCAGCTACTGTTCCAGCACCATGACCAGCTTCTTCCCACCACGATGACAGTAGACTATAACCCTCTGAAACTGTAACCACGTCCCCAGTTACACGCTGTCTTTTCTAAGACTTGCCTTGGTCATGGAGTCTATTCACGGCAGTAGAGCAGTAACTACTCACTGTCAAACCTGATCTTGAGCTCCTCTTCCAGCCAGCGTCACAGAGCCAGACTCTGGGTAGTCTCCAGAGAGCTGTATGTAACTCTGGCTAGTTACACCTGGGAGTGGCCTTTTCTTCCTCAATAAATGGCTACAAAACTGGTCAGTGGTCATCTATAGGACTGATGCCTTCTGTCCGTGCTATAGAGCCCTCCCCACCATAGCCTGTGACTGACCTGAGGGCCCCTCCTCTGGGCACTCCAAGTGCCATTCTAGAGGACGTAGTTCATGCCTATCCCAGAAAACACTGAAGATACACAGTCCTCCACAGCAGTTCACTAGACGCGAGGCATGCACCACACACAGACGCTCACTGAAGAACATTAAAACCCCAGACAGAGAAAAACTACATTATCTGTGAAACATTACCATTCATTGCAACAATCATCCGTTTACCAAACTGCATCACGAGCAAATGCAATCATATTGAATAGATTATATGATTGTAAAATGATTCAATTAAGTTTTCCCTCTTGGTATAATTTGGCAAATGTGAATTTATGTAAATGTGTAATGATGCTTCACAGATACAAATTCTCATAGAAATGGAAGGGACTTTTCAAACATCTCTTTTAGAACACCACACTTATTCAGTGTTAAGTATCAATATAGTATTTTTTTTTTTTTTTTAGTACTGTTGGATACAATGACTTTAGACTGGAGAGACGGCTCACCAGTTACAAGTCCTTGTTGCTCTCCCAGAGGATCTGGTTTTTTTTCTCGGTACCTACACAATGGCTCAGAAACATCCTTCATTCCAGTTCCAGAGAATCCAATGGCCTCTTCTGAACTCTGCTGGTACCAGGTACACACATGCATGTACAGACAAGTAGGGAAAACACCCATACAAATAAAATAATCTCTAAAAAAGAATGAAAATTCTTTTAAAAGACACAGTGACATTATCTATACAGACTATAAATGGGTTATGTAAAATAAGCATTCATTTTAGTGATAAAATTATCTAGTATCTGTATGTTGTATCTGTATCCAAGAAGGTAGATTTTAATCAAAATTAAAATTACCTAAAAATAAAAATAATAAAAACCTTATAATGTATGTCCTGGCAGACACATGAGTAAGAGTCCCCTAAAAAGCACTACTGTATTTCTTCAGAGGAAATAATGTTGACTCCTAACACTGGACAAGAATGTTCCAGAAAGGAACTCCCTTGCCTCCTGGTCATCTGCTTAGGTTTTAGATCTCTAAGGATGTCTACATTCTAGTCTGCTTTGTGTTGCTGGGATAAAACATCACAACCAAAATCAACTGGAGGAGGAAAGGGTTTTCTTTAGCTGACAGCTGTAGCCCATCCTTCGGGAGTCAGAGACTATGAAGAGCACCGCTCACTGGCTTGCTCCTCCTACCGGGCCTCTGTATACCACCCAATGCTTGTTCAGAGGTGGCACAGCCCACAGTGGATTGGACCCTCCCACGTCATCAGAATTGGCACCGCCCACAGTGGATTGGACCCTCCCACATCATCGCTATTCAAAACACCATCCCACAGACTCGCCTACAGAACAATCTTCTGGAGGTGTTTTCTCATCCAAAGTTTACTCTTCCCAGATAACTGAGGTTTGTGCCAAGTTGGCAAAAAACTACCCAGCGCCAGACACGTTAGAGCATTCCTTTAGTCTTAGCAATCAGGAAATGGAGAAAGGAACATCTCAGAGTTCTGGGCCACCCTGACCTACAAAGTGAGACACTCCCTCCAAGAAACCAAACTGTTACCCAACTACAAAGAAGCTAACCAGTACAGCCTGCATATGATAACAGGGCCTCTTATCAAAGAGGTTAAAAGACTTGAAATGAAAGCCAGTTGCAACCATGACAACTTGTATATAGAACACATAACCTGAAGGAATCTGAGAAATAGCACACAGGTTCCGTGACTCTGTGACAGGGTCCATAGAGCATCTCACAGGTACTCTTCCTGTGACAGATGAGACTACTTCTACACCTTTTTAAAAGGACATTTAGCTAGGAGGTAAGTCCTAGATAATGTTCCTGGTAAAATATGTAAACTTTACATTAAATGTTAGTTACAGGCACTTTTAAATGTTGTCATTCCTTTAAGTGATTAAAGCTGTCAAAACTAGGTAAAAGTGAGCAGGCTGCCTGACTGAGAGTTGTGGAACCCTTCTTCCCAGTCACCACTGTTTAAGGCTGGGTGGGGGTGGGGGGGAGCACACATGCACAAATTTGGTCGCACTGCACATAATGCCACTGGCACTCCTTCAGTGCCACTGGAGGTGGCAGCAATCACAACTTCAATTCTGCTCCTTCTGCACAAGCCCCAGGAGTTGTCGATCACGCAGTCACTTCTTTGGTGATCCCATGAGCTGTCTGCCAGCTGTCTTTGCTACTTGAAGAATCCCACAGCTGCTCAGACACTGGGCTCTAGCTAAAGAGGCCCTGGGGAAGACTAAGCTAGCCTTGCATGCCCCAGAGAGACTTCACTCCACTCAAAGGAACACTGTAGCTGCCATAGATACCAAGAGCTTCCAGAGATGGAAAACCTCCCTTTTAGGAATTTGCTTCAGCCACAGATGTTGCAGATGACCTAGCCCTCAGCTGCCCTGGATGTACCCACCCTCCTTGCATAAGTTACCACTCTATTGGGGCAGACTTCTCCAACCCATGTCAATGGACAGGCAACATACTGATGTGGCTAAGCGAAGGTTTGTAGTGAGCCATCAGGAGCCTAAGCATGGCTGTCCAGACAAGGAGCCCTCTGTTCACACCCATCAGGCCAGTCTAGGACACCCTGCTCTTTTCTTGAGTGCTGGGAACAGGAAGAGGAACGCCTTAGGTGAGAAGATCAGGACTCTGGGTAAAGACCAAAACCATTACAAGCAGTAGAGCCTGGAACTCACTGAGATCTGCTAGCACTGGTTTTCTGGCCTTCTGACATGGTGCTGGCAACTGTCCTGCAATTTTCTTAGAGTAGATAAAGTAAGAAGTCTTAACAATAGTTACAAAGATGTCTGATACCAACTCAGAATGATCCTTAACCCCTTTTGTTTCAAATCTCAGAAGACTCATTTTTTAAAATACTCAGTTGTGGGGTTTGAATGAGCTGTCCACCATAGACTTGGGCGTTTGAACACTTGGCCCCTAGCTGATGGCAAGGCTTGGGGAAGTCAGTCAGTACAGTGATATACTTGCTAAGGAAATGTGTGACTGGTGGCTGGCTTTGGATTAAAAGTATCATGTTGCCTCCAGTTTCCTCACTCTGTTTTGTGCTTGAGATTAGGATGTGGGCTCTTGCACTGTCCCACCATTAGAGATCCCGACACTCCAGAACTGGAAGCCTAAATAAACTCTTCTATGATCGCTGTGGTCAAGGTATTTTATCACAGCAATAGAAAAGTAACTGATATACAGTTGCCAAGTGTCTTGGGGGTACTTGCTGGTAAGAGTGGCCATGACCATGGCAACTCTTATAAAGGAAAACATTTATAATTGGGACTGGCTTCCAGCTTAGAGGTTTAGTCCGTTATCATCACTCATGATGGGTGGTGGTATGCAGGCACACATGGTGCTGGAGAGATAGCTGAGAGTTCTACATTTGGACAGCAGACAGCAGGAAGAGATCCTGAGCCACAAGGTCTGGCTTGAGCTTCTGAACCCCCAAAGCATGGCTTGAGCTTCTGAACCCCCAAAGCATCCCCACCCCCACCGCCCAGCAACACTGTTCCTCCAACAGGGCCACATCTCCAGCAAGTCCACTCCCTGTGAGTCTATGGGGGTCTTTTTCACTCAAACAACCACACCAAGTCTGAGTCATGGAAAGACTCAGAAAAGCCTTTTATAAAATGTTAATTCTATCTACAGAAAGTGTTAAACCTTCTGGCTGTTGAGATGGATCAGCAGGTGATGCCACTTGCCGTCAACCTTACAATCTAAGTTTGATCCCCTGGACTCCCACGGAACAAGGGAACTGTTTTCTGACCTCCGGATGTGTACTACGCACAGAGACACAGACACAGACACAGACACAGACACAGACACAGACACAGACACAGACACAGACACAGACACAGACACACAGAGAGATAGAGAGAGAGAGAGAGAGAGAGAGAGAGAGAGAGAGAGAGAGAGAGAGAGAGAATATGTAATGAATGAAATAATGTAAAAATAAAATGTTGAATCTTAGACTCTGACCTCCACTGCAAGTGGAGCTGCGGTGAGGGAAATTGGTAACCTTTATTTGGAGCAGTACGGGAAGTGACTCTTTCTAGCAATCCGGGTAATTACAAAGGACTCAGAGGCTTTAGAGTCAAAAAAGGCCCACATGGCAGTGGCAAGGCTAGGAAAGGACTGGCTGTGTGTGCTCATCTGAGTGAGCACACATTCAGAAGCTGAGCCAATGAGTTATCTGTTGCAACAGCTGTAGGGATGGATTCCCAAGAATAATCTTTTAGGTCTCAGCAGAGAGCAGAAGGGGTAGCATTAATATATCCCAGGGAAAAAATCGAGCAAGGTCTCCATAGAGAAGAGGAAAGACAAGACCAACACACACAGGCACACACAGAACAAGGTCTACTCAGTGCAATGGAGCTTGAAAACGTGTCTGAAAAGATTAAAAGTTATAGATTTTTTTAATGGACTTGAAGCATATAAAGCAGAACTATTAACTTTGAAATTCTTACTGCATGAAACCCATTGTGACTCTTTATAAGATAGCTACTTGGTGAAGCCAGACTGAAGTACAAACTTTTATTGGAAGCAGATGAAAGGAACTTGTCTTATGTACCACCATTTTGACTTTGGACTCCATTTTACCTAAGCTGACCAACTCCTCTCTAAGCAACAATAGTTCCCCAGAGCATAACACCTGCTCCTATCAACAGAAAGAACAAATTAATTTGATTGGCTAGGCACAAACATTTACGTTCAACGTCAGGCAACAATGATCGAATACTTAGAAAAGTCCCTAATCCTAGAATTCTGATTGGTAAAAACTGTAACTGTAACTTGGCAAAGGTTCTTGCAGGTTTTATACTTATAAACCCTGCTTCAACCCCTACTAGGCTCCAGAGTCCTTGTCTGGTGGCTGTGATCGATCAGTGACTCTGCTTATGTGGTGTAAATAAAAAAAGACTTTGCTGTTTCACAAGCCCACTGGTGCTTTCTCTCCCCTTCCTTTTTTTTTTTTTTTTTTAAGTTTTTTTTGTTTGTTTACCTTACTTCAACTTTATTAAAGTTTTCATTTTTTTATTTATTGAATATTTTATTTATTTACAAAACAGATGTCACCTCCTTTCCCCATCCCTAGAAACCCTATCCTGTACCCCCTCTTCCTTTTTGCTTTTATATCACTTTGATTACATTCATGTATTAAGGTCAGTTCTAGGTTGAGAGTCTAGCAATACAAAAGATGCAAATAGTGAAGTAACAAGCAATTCAATAAACACAAATAGTCAAAGAACAAGCAAGGCATTAAATACAATTACGTGAACACTCCCATGATCACTGTTTCTAAGAGCTTATCAGGATGACCAAAGTATCTGAGCCTACTTCACGATCCTAGCCCAAAGTCATTTTCATGTCTGAAGCCTACTTCCCTGTTCTAGCCTAAAATTAGATTCCTGTCTGAAATTACTTCTTTGTTCTAGTCTAATGTCAGATTCTTGCTTGAAGACTACTTCCTTGTCCTTGGCCAATGTCATATTCTTGCCAAAAAGCCCATTTCCTTGTCCTTGGCCAATGTCATATTCTTGCCAAGCAGCCCCAAAGGCTCTCCACCTCTCCCCATTTTTTATTTTGTTAACAAGACTGAACCTGTCTTAGGTCATTCTGACAAGAATGCCTTCCTTACCCGTCATGGAGTATCCATTATCAAAGGCAATGCACATCTGTCTTAGGTTGATAAAGGCTCTGTGCAGAATCTTACTCATCCTTGGCTTGCCAGCTTGTTAATTTAATAACTATGTCTGGGGGTCCATTTTCAGGTTCAGGCCATATACTTTGGCTGTCAACAGGTTGATGACGTTTAACATGATGGGCAGGAATGAAAGTATTCCCATAACAAGAAGGGCTTGCCTGATCAAGCTATATATACCATTCCTGAGGTTTGATCAAAATGGAAATACTGACCTCAGGCCAGGGAAAATTTTTATTGGCATTATCTGCAGCATCAAAGGTCAACAGAGCAGCATTCTTTAAATTCATAATGTCACTATGCAAAGTTAACACACCCACAGAGGTGTTAGGATTATGCCAAATATCCTACAGGTGTCTTTAAACTTTTTTCTAATTATAATGACCATCATTGTGAATTTTAAAAGTAACACTATTCCAATGATTTTTGTCATGATACTTGGGATGGCTCCTAACTCTTGAACCTTGAACCTCTTTCAGATAATCTGAATGGGTTATAAAGCATCCTTCATTGTTCCAGATACCTATATAAATCCTTTTGTATACTCAATACATTAGTAACATTTTTTTGCTAAATGGATAACAAAAATAGCTGTCTTAACTCCTTGTGTCAATGCTACTGCAGAAGCAGTGGTACTAGCAATTAATGGAATTAAAGCTGTTATACTGGCAATAATCAAGCCTGCTATACTCTTGCTTCTGCTTAAAGCTTAACTCACTTCTTCCAGCAATTTCAAGTTTTTTTTCAGAGAATCAAGGTTTTCTAATACTCAGGGCAGTGAAACGAAAGCTGGTTGGTAGACCCCCTTAACAGACATGCCAGGTTTCAACACACTAACATAATTGGAAATTATACAGTCAATGCAACTTACAATAAATACTATAGAAGAGACAAAACCAATTTTAGCTTTATAATTAAAAAAGCCTTAAAACATGCACTAACCCCTGTTTGAAATCCAGATCCTGTTCCAACATTATCTCTTGCTATCCTAACATCATAGCGAGCTACAACTAGCTTCCAAATATGTCTCTGACAAAGTCCAGATCCAGTCTTCCAAAAGTATACTGTTATTTCCCATATTGGATTGATTTCTAGACCAGTACATGATTGAGTCCTATTAGCTGGTCACCTTTAAGAAGAATACAAGAGACATAATTTCTCTTTTCGATTCTCTATCCAAAGTTTTTAGACTAAAAACTAAAAACTTGAGGCAAGGCAGCTTGTCCCATCTGGGATATAGTCAAGGAAAGGTGGGTCAGGAACATATGTCCAGTACAGCTTCCCAGTCACCCTTGTCAGGGAACTCAGGAAGCTCACAGGTCGGCATCATTCTTTGTCTCAGCAACAGTATGTCTCACCAATCTTTTTAAAATTCCATGGGCCTCTTCACAATACCTTGTCCTTGAGGATTATACTAAACCCCTGTAATAAATTGTTGACAAAAAGTCTCAACTGCTCACTACAATTACCAGACCCATTTTCTGGTTTTTAAAATTGGATTATTTTATTTATTTACCTTCCAATGTTATCTCCTCTTCGATTCCCCCCAACCCATTATTGCATCCCCCTCCTCCTATTTCTATGAGGGTGTGCTCCCACCATCCTCCCATTCCCACCTCCCTATTCTTGAATTACCCAACAGTAGGGAATCCAAACTTTCAGGCACCAAAGCCCTCCACTTCCACAGATGCCTGAAAAGGCCACCCTAAACTACCCATACAGGTGGAGTCATGAGTCCCTCCCTTTGTCTTCTCAGACTGGAAGTTTTAGAATGGCTACTCCAGCTTGCTTCTTAGGACCATTTGCTTGAAAAATTGTTTTCCAGCCTTTTACTCTAAGGTAGTGTCTGTCTTTGTCACTGAGGTGGATTTCCTGTATGCAGCAAAATGCTGGGTCCTGTTTACATATTCAGTCCGTTAGTCTATGTCTTTTTATTGGGGAATTGAGTCCATTGATGTTAAGAGATATTAAGGAGAGGAGATTGTTGCTTCCTGTTATTTTTGTTATTAGTGGTGGTACTGTTTGTGTGACTATCTTCTTTTGGATTTGTTGGAAGAGGATCACTTTCTTGCTCTTTCTAGGGTATAATTTCCCTCCTTGTATTGGAGCTTTCCCTCTATTATCCTTTGTAGTGCTGGGTTTGTAGAAAGATATTGTGTAAATTTGGTTTTGTCATGGAATATCTTGGTTTCTCCATCTATGGTAATTCAGAGTTTTGCTGGGTATAGTAGCCTGGGCTGGCACTTGTGTTCTCTTAGGGTCTGTATGACATCTGTCCAGGATCTTTTCACTTTTATAGTATCTGGTGAGAAGTCTGGTGTAAATTCTGATAGGTCTGCCTTTATATGTTACTTGACCTTTTTCCCTTACTGCATTTAATATTCTTTCTTGTTTTGATTATTATGTGACAGGAGGTATCTCTCTTCTGCTCTAGTCTATTTGGCATTTTGTAGGCTTCTTGTATGTTTATGTGCATCTTGTTCTTTATGTTAAGGAAGTTTTCTTCTATAATTTTGTTGAAGATATTTATTGGCCCTTTAAGTTGGGAATCTTCACCTATTATCCTTAAGTTTGGTCTTCTCATTGTGTCCTGGATTTCCTGGATGTTTTGGGTTAAGAACTTTTTACATTTTGCGTTTTCTTCGACAGTTGTGTCAATATTTTCTATGGTATCTTCTGCACCTGAGATTCTCTCTTCTATCTCTTGTATTCTGTTGGTGATGCTTGCATCTATGACTCCTGATTTCTTTCCTAGGTTTTCTATCTCCAGGGTAGTCTCCCTTTGAGATTTCTTTATTGTTTCTACTTCCATTTTTATGTCCTGGATGGTTTTGATCAATTCCTTCACCGGTTTGGTTGTGTTCTCTTGTAATTCTTTAAGGGATTTTTGTGTTTCCTCTTTAAGGGCTTCTACCCGTTTACCTGTGTTCTCCTCAATTTCTTTGAGAGTGTTATTTATGTCCTTCTTAAAGTCCTCTATTATCTTCATTTGAAGTGATTTTAAATCTGAATCTTGCTTTCCTGGTGATATGGGGAATTCAGGACTTTCTAATGTGGGAGAACTAGGTTCTGATGATGCCAAGTACCCTGGGTTGCTGATTCTTATGTTCTTGTGCTTGCCTTTCACCATCTGGATCTCCTTAGTGCTACCTGCACTGTCTCTGACTGGAGCCTGTCTTTCCTATTATCTTGGTTGTGTCAGAACTGTTTGGGGTGGTTGTTGCTGCTGGGGTTAGAGCTGGGGCCCAAGATCTACTCAGTGCTCGGGCGCAGACCAAAAGGAACCAGTGCTCCGGGTCAGGAGTGAATTCTTGGGTCCAGTGGGTCCCAGTTACTCCCTGTTTGGGGCTAGTGTTGCTGTCTCCTTACCTAAGATAATGCCAGTGTTAGAGCTCCTCGGAGTTCTGTTTCCTCTGGATTTTATGAGATTGGGTGCCGAGCTGCTGCCTGGGATCTGCTCAGTGCTCAGGCCCAGCCTTCTCTCCCCTTCCTTAGCTGCACAATGAACACAGTGTGACACTTTCTTAACAAAGTGTTCAGCGCCAACCACATTCGCAGAGACACAATATTGAGGTCAGCCTTACCTGGCTTTGAAAGCAGTGGTGAGGGAGAGGACAGAGGTGTTCTTTCTTTTCTGAGTAGTTTGTGGAAGACAGCTCTCAGCACTGAATGCTTCATTATTTGGTCATGTGGTACTTCAGGGAGGTTTGGAACAGACCTGTTTCTGATCATTAATTCTATGGCTTAAACAGAGAGCATTGCTTCCAGGGCAACCAGGTTTTTAAGAAATAAGGATAAGGCAAAGTGTTCCCTCAACTATATAATATATAATTGGTGAAAGGAACTGAGATAGGATAAGAGACAAGCATTTCCTGCAACCAACTCAATCCTGTATGACATGATGAAATGCCAAACCCCCATCAACAGTGCTTACAAGTTGTGAGCAATATGATTCATTCTTAACCCCTTAAACAACATGCACATATTCCGCAGATAAAACGAATATGAGTTTCTATTTT
This sequence comes from Grammomys surdaster, assembly GCF_004785775.1. Taxonomy (NCBI): domain Eukaryota; kingdom Metazoa; phylum Chordata; class Mammalia; order Rodentia; family Muridae; genus Grammomys; species Grammomys surdaster. The sequence goes on along the minus strand of NW_021620537.1, from coordinate 675,868 downwards.
TAAAAGTCTACAATTTGGACAGGCAGTCCTCATATGAACAATGGTCTACTTAATTTGTCTATAAAATGAGTTGATATAGTCTATCTTTACTCTGGAGTAAGCAAACAAATTTTAAAGGATATCTGCATCTAATAATGTAATGTATGTTTAACTGCTCTATTTTTGTGCTATTTATAGCAAGTAAGAAACATTCCTATTCTCCACTAATGAAGAGAAATTGTAGGCTGTCTGTGTGTCACATGTGCAGAGACTGTTCAGCAGAAAGACCTGACTGCAGAGTCTATATACAGTTTGTTGCTGTAGATGTAAAACTTAAAGCAGACCCTCTAGCATGAATATTCATAAAACATTCTGGTGAGCTATTTACATTAATAAGCAATTATGTGGAGAGTAAAGATTATAGTAAAGTGATAGTCAATGGAAATTACGCTTAGAAACAAGAATCTTAATAGACTTATAGACAGTGGGTCACCCTAACATTTCCAATTCTTGAAAAACAAAGCACTTCAGGAGTATGTGCTTACTCCTTCAGATTTTTTACAGAACATAGAGAAAGAAGGTCCTGACACTGTTCTAAGCATCTGAAATTGCATGAAGGAACAAAAATAATCACTCTAGTAGAATGAGAGTTAATAATATTCCAAGTGACCAAACTGCTTGCTATATTAAAAGATTAACAGTAAAAAGCACAATAAGATTAGGGAATCCAATGTACTCTGATAGTACTGCAATTTAAATCAAGATAGTCAAGATTTAATCTCAATAATGTCACCTGACTGACGGGCTAAGGTAAGAAGTACACACTTTCCAGGTCCTGAGAGAAAGGGTACCAGAAATACAAGGTCAAGTGCTGGTCGAATGCATGCCTCCTTTGTCTAGAATGAGCCAGAGGACAGTGTCTCTAGCTAGACCAAAGTCTCATTTCCACTGTTTAGAAGCATTTTTCCTGTGAAGTCTTTCTCTTCTGCAGTTACCTTGGAGTCTAGAAATGACAAGACTGATTTGTAAATATCTTTATGACAAAGGACTACTCCCAAGCAAGAACAGGTCTGGCGGGACAGATCAGCTCCCGGATGAGGGCGATCATCCATGATGGGCTGCATGCTGGAAAAGAAGTAATCACCTCAGGGAAACAGCCATTCCAGAGTGGCTCAGCAATGCCACCTTCTCCAGCAGTCCTTGCAGAACCAGAGCTGAACCAATCAGACCTGTGGCTTGACCTAGATCACCTATGCAAAACCACAAGTCTCCCCTGTTTCCATTTTTTTAAATAATTCTCAAACTTTCGCTCAGACCCTTGGAAACACACTTGGCACTACCAAAGCCCTGATTAAGAACTTTAATCTCATCTGCTATTAATTTTTTTTTCAGGAGACAAAACATATCTGCAATTCCAACAGTTTGGACATCTTTGGAGGTACATTATTGTATCCCATGGATAAGGATTAAAACACTGGCGGGGAGCAGGGGACACAACAATGTGTCAGTGAGACACACCAACCAGAAGGACTAACCAGCCTAAAAGAAATTAGAGTACAGCAAACAAGGTCCAGTAAACACCACTGGTACTGTGAATTACAGAGCATTTATGTACTGTTCTCTTAAGCAGCCACAGCACTGCCTGCCTCTATGCCAGCACTCAGGAAGCTGGAGAAGGAAGGAGGACCATACTTACAAACTCACTTTAATAGAATGATTTTCTAAAGTCAAACAGTACTTACCAAATATACCAGACAAAGTATTCTTTATATGGAGAAATTAGGTCTGCTGCTAAAAACCACAAATAAACAAAAACAAAATCCAAAGATCTTTGAAATGGCCTTTTAAATTTTCTGAAAAGAATGAAGCCAAACTCATTACTACATGACAAACAGTATGGATCATCTTAACACGCCAGATGGGACTCCTAAACCCAGTGCCTGCCATAAAGCAACAAGATTCATGCTACTTCCTTTAAAACAAACAAGGAAACAGAAGCAGGTGTTGGCCCTTCTCTTCCTTGCGGTTAGTTTTTTTCCTATGGTTGCCACAGACCCAGACTGTACCTGTGTGAACTGAGGTACACAGAAGTCAGGAGGTCTTGTGTGTAGGGAGAAAACACAAAAAGCTAAAGCTTGGCAATCTCGAAACTTTAGTTCTATCCTGCTTTTCAATGACTGCTTCAAGAAGCACCTGAGCACCCCCAAGCTCCAATGCCTTTAGCTTGTAATTAATGAACACCAATATTAAGTTGTAAAAAGGATGACAGGAGGCTAATATTTAGGACACTAGGGAATTCCTGGCACCCTTTAATCTCTTGTAAATTCTTACAAGATACTTAAAAATAGCTGTATTCAATCAGATAAACTACTCCAAGTAAGAAATGGCACAGGATAACCTATTTCTTCTAAACATTTAGCTCATGGGAGCTACTTAAATCCCCTAAGAAAACAGGATTAGGCTGAATAAGCCTTCCACCTTATTTCTCTTCCTTTTATTGAACATTTACACACATAAACCCCCAGACACTGCTGGGGAATGCTCTGGAGAGCTCTCTTCCTAGAGAAGGCAGGATGGGAAGATGAACGAAAAGACCGCCATACTGTAAAGCAGGCAACTAGGTCAACATGCAGCTATTAATGTTAAATAAAACATTCATCTCCAGGCCTTCCTGGCAATCATCTGACATTCTTGTAGTAACTGCCTAGTCGCATGTACAGGAGGTGGCTGGAGCCATGAAGTGACTTCTGAGGCTGCTTCTTGTCTGTAATCTATCCACTTTACAGGGCTAGAAATGCTGCTGTTGGAACAATGGTAAACCAAATGTAGCGTGAACCCACAATCCAGCAGTGCTCTGCATTAAAATGATACACTTCTACCAGGAATGGTGGCTTAGACCTCTAATGCCAGCACTTAGGAGGATGAGACTGGAGGATGTCCTGAGGTCTAGGACATCCTGGGCTAGCAAGTGAGATGCTATCTCAAAACCCCCCCACGCCTCACCCAAAGCATCAAAATTCTGATACACACTAGAACATGAATGAACCCTAAAACAGTGTGCCAGTACACTAGAACATGAATGAACTCTAAAACAGTGTGCCAGTATAAAAGACATGTGCTGCATGATTCCACCCCACGGAGTACCTGCAAATGTTAGGTCCACAGAGACACAGGACATAAGTAGTCATCAAGAGCGGAAGGAGACAAAATAGGGCATGATGGTTCAATGGGTAGAGAGTTCTTGAATGGCACAATGACACTTCCTGAGCAGACAAGTGATAACAGCTGTTGGGTCAAAGTACTTGATGTCATCAGTGACCAGTAGGTAATGAACTGAACACAGCCCTCAAAAGATGAAGTACAATTGAACAATACACATGAAAAAAAAAGTCCTAGCTATGGGTGAAATGCAAAGTAGAACTATGTTGAGATTCCATCTTACTGTAGTCAGAATGGCCAGTCATGAAGGAAAGAAATAACAACATCTCTGGAAACCATGTGGTGCAAAGGGAGCCCTCATACACTCCTGGTGGAGATATAAATTAATCCAGCCATATGGAAACCAGTATGGATCTACAAAAACAAACAAACAAACAAAAACTAAAATTACATCTACCATACAACTCAGCTATAGCACCTTGGGTATTTACCCAAAGGACTTTAAGTTAGTATATCACAGAAATACTAACACATCAGTCAGTGTTTATTGCTGACACTCACCATAGCTAAGTTGTAGAACAAGCCTAAGAGTGGATAAAGTTAACAAAGAAATGGCTAAAGAAAATATGATGTACATACACACAGAAATTTTATTCAACCATAAAGAACAACAAAATAATGTTGCTTGCAAGAAAATGGATACAAATGGAGATTAACATAGTAAGAATAACATCGGTCTCAGAAAGACAAATATTTCTCTCATGTATGACTCCTAGATATAATAAAGACACAGAAAATCATGTATGTACATCTGACATAAATGTAGAAGACAAACTAAGAGGATGAAGGGGACCAGACAGAGGGTGAGAGGAGATAAAGGGGAGGAGAGCTGTATGAGAGGAGTCCATTGCATACTTACATGACAATGTCCCATGTAACACACTACCACATGCAGTCAGTACATACCATTCTGCATCACTAGAATGAAATACTCGAATGGCTTCACTACCTAGATGGGAAGTGATTTATAAACATTAAAAGCTATTACTGTGTTACTATGTAAACACATTAGCGAGATAAGTATCAGAACAGAGCTGCAGCCAGAGAATTCTTTAAGAATGGATGGGAAATGGTTGACTATCTGTTCGGAGACCCCAAGAGCATGACTTACATCACAAGTATGTAGGATGAAGGACCAGGAGCCAAGGGCTAAAAGGTGTATTTTCTTTTCTTTACCAGAACCAATAATCACTGCCTTAAAAGCTAACTGAAAATAGTAAATTTTGTTATGAATCTTTTACCATGATTTTTAAAAGGTAAATATGGCTAAAAATTTTAAGTATAAACCCCTAAGAATTTCATCTCTTAGATAAAAGAGAAATAAGATAAAGTCATATATTTCATAACATTTATTCACTATCATTATCAGTTAAAACAATTTATATTAATATGCATTTCTAATTATATAGTTTCTATGTAACTATAATAAAATATTGTTCAACATTTAAATATCTGGTAACATGTGAAATTCCACAGCCACAAATTTTACTCACCATTTAACTACAATATATCTGATGGTTTAGACACTAGTCTATTTAAGTGCAGCAAATGTGACTCCTGGCCACAGATGCTAGGAAGCTGACAGAAAAAGAACAGGTCCCATCAACGCCATGTGGAGGCCAGAGTTCAGAGCTAAAAATGCAGAGAATAATGCCTGGTCCTCCTCTTTTGCAGTAAACTTGTCCAGTAAAGACACATTTGTGGTTCTTTACTCTTATCTTTAACTGATGCAATCTTATGTTTATTAACTATAATAAGAGAATCTCCACATGTGAATAATAACCAATTAGGTCAGTTGACGGCATCCTCTCCTCTATTGCTCCTATGTGCTCGGAGTGTTTGTATTCTTCATTCTGTATTATAACTGTGTCTGGGGCTGCTGGGAACTGTCCACCCAGAACCAATTTCTCACATCTGTTTGATCTCCTCTCTAAGCCCTTCCCATGACCCACTCCCCCAGTGTGTCCCATTCTGGAGTGATTTCTGCTTCCCATCTATGAATCAAGTCTGTAGTTTCTTTCCACAAAAGACTGCTGCTTTGTGGTATTTGTTATTCAGTATGTGGCTTGTTTAATTTGATACAAGGTCTTGCAGTTGCATTCTAAGCAGTTGAAGGATTTCATTTTTATGGGTGAATAACACACCACTGTGTTACATGCTATGTTTTAAAACTTCAGTCACCTGTTGACGGACACTTTGGTTGATTCCACATTTTGGCTATTGTAAACAGTCCTGTAGATGTCATGGTTTCATGTCCTTTGAATGAATACCCAGGCGGTGCTGCTGGATCAGATGGCAGTTACGACAGACACACTGCAGTATGTTCCACCTTGTAACAGTGTCTGATATTAAGTGAGATATTTTAAGTAGCATAGAAAATAAGAATTGATAAACTCTTAAAATTCTCTAAAACTAATATTTTTGGCTTGCTGTGATTTTTTTTTTTACCGGCTTTTATATGTGTGCTAGAGCCACATGCATTCAGCATATTCTATTTCAATTTCTTAGGTTCCCCACCCTCTGTGCTTCTGCATCACTCGGGGCAGAGGACAGCTGCTGAGGGGTTCAGGTGGAGCTCAGTGGAACAGCACTTGACTAGAAAAATAACGAGCCATAAAAACATTACCAAGCAGTTGGTAGATTAGAAAGATGCTACTTACTAAGTGCTATAGTATTGTCTGGGAAAGGGAATGGAGTCAAAGACTCGTCTTAATTGCAGGGCTGTTGAAACCTCAAGTCAGAATCCTTAAGGACAAAACTTTTCAGATGCTCACAGGCTCAGGGATTCAAAATTCTGTCTCAGAAAATGTCACCACAATGTCTGCATCATTCCAGGCTATGACACTGTACATCTGTACTGTCTTAGCTCTGCCAAGTCAATGTGATATGAAAATACCTCAAAGTAATCAAAGACATGTCAAACCTTATAATACACACAAATACTGCACACAGCTCAAGGTACACATTAGTAGCTAAAGGCACACAAATTCAGGGTGTGTGGCAAACAGTAGTAGTCATTTTTCAACAGAGGTCTCCCAAATAAAAGCATAAATAAGTCAACTGATTGCCATTCTCAGTAGTAAGACAAGTCTCCTGTGCTTATACATTACTTAATGACAAAATCAAATAGGGGAAGAGTAGGCTTTAGTTTGTGGTTAGTATTGACCTTAATTATGAATCTGATAAGAGCTGGCTCCATAGTTAAGAGCACTTGATGCTCTTGCAGAAGACCCAAGCTTGCTTCCTAGCATTTAAATCAGGTGGCATACAATATGTAAATCCAGCTCAAGGAGATCTGACCCCTCTCTGGTCTCCATGGCATATACAATACACACACACACACACACGCACACGCACACACGCACACAAAATCAATAAACACACACATAAAAAGTTTTAAAGTGAATCTGAGTTAAATGTTTTTAAAATCACTTATACCGAGCAGGCTAGCTCATGCCTATAATCTCAGCAACGAAGGCCAAGACAGAGATGAACTGCAAAATTTGAGACCAGCCTGGGCTATACAAACGGAACCTGCCTCCAAAAAAAGCAGGAAAATAGAGGAGGAATACCGCCCAGGTAATTACCACATGGTTTTCAAGAAAATGAGGGGTGTGGAGTGGGGAAAGAGAAAGAACAGTAAAGAGATACTAAGCAAGTTATTTAAAAACCCCACAAACACAATTTGATAAAAGCAGGATCAATTCATATGCAGGCACATGTTGTACAGGTAATGGAGTAATTCAAATAAGGTTCTTTTCATAGGATGTAATTTGGATACGCTGTTCATCTGGTTTGGTAGAAGTACTGTTCAATTAGACTCACACTCTTCTCTAACAATGTTCCTGCTTTCTTGTGTCTGCTTTTAATCAAGAAGAATCGATGCTACCCACACCTGGCTGAAGCCATGGTCTCAGAAAACTCTAGTCCAGCTTGCATCCCACTACCAGGCCCTCAGTGTAGTCCTAAGGAAGGCTCCTCAACAGAGTGGTCTACCCTCCTACCTGGGATCAAGCAGCCAGATATGTCATTTCAATGACAAAGACAAGACAACTTTAAAATTTTCAAACAGATCACATTTTTCTAGTTAGATATAAGTGTGGTTTAAAGCAGCTGCTACAATGAGTGCCAAGCTCCCGATCAAAACCTATCACCAGGAAGGTCTCCAGTGCTGACTGTATGCAACATGTGTGTTCCAGAAGCTTCGACCATGCAACAGGCAACGGTCTCAACCACAAAAACACAATCACCTCACCATGGGTCAATAAATTAGGACTAAAAACATCCCTAAGATACATTCATTCTTCATAAAATTTTAAGTCTTTACTTTTGAGTAAAACTAGGAAAATTGGTCCTTTTTAAACCCTCCAACTTAGAGTTAGTCTGAAGATTAACCAGGACAAGGATGGTGGCCTTTAGTCAACAGTCCTTGTACTCCGCCTCTAAGGGAGTTAGATTCTCATAGTAATACATGCTAAGAACAACATGTCTATGCTTTCCTATCTGTAACCCCTCCCTCTTCTTTCCTTCCTTATTTATGTCTCACTATGTAACCCAGGCACCTTAAACTTGCTATGGAAGCCCAGACTGGTCTAGAACTGGAGCTCCACCTGCCTGAGGTTCCAGAGTTCCGGGATTGCAGGAGTTTGCTAGCATGATCAGGCCAGAAATGCTTTAAAACATAACCTTCCTCCTCTACCTCCCCAGCCCTCCTCTCAAGAGTAATGCAAGGGGCTGGAAAAGTGGCACCCAGTTAAAAGCAACTGTTGTTCTTGAAGACCTGGGTTCAGTTCCCACCCCGTACAAAATGGTTAACAACTATCTCTAAGTCCAGTTCCAGGTAGTCAATGCCCTCTTCTGACCTCCATGGGCATCAGACATGTATATGGTACATGTGCATCCACACACACAGGAAAATACAGAAATCTAAGACAAAAAGTATTATTTGGGAAAGGAATAGAATAAACAATTCCTTAACAAGAAACTCCCTCAGATTCAGGTTAAGGCATACATTTATAATTTACTTGGCACAGCTGAAGATTATCCTGAGGTCATAAACAAAGTTTTATTAAACAGGGGCTACTGTGTGTCAAAACCTCTGCCCTCGGCTTTAAAGAACCTAAGTGACTAGCTTACCCATGATTCAGATTTATTATTATTTTACTATTATTAATGTTATTATTATTATTAATGCCCCACCCAGCTTCAGAATTTCTATTTAAACACAGTACTTCCATTGTTTTACTTTCTGCCTTTAGCTTTTGATCTTTCTAAGGCAAAAACACAACAAACAATTTTATAATCATAGGAAAAAAATACATTCCTTTTTTTATGTGGTCAATTAGTATTCTGAAGACTACAAATTACTTCTCTGTCTAACATCAAGATAGGAAAACCCTTTTTAAAAACAAAAAAAAAAAAACTGAAATTTGAAAACACTGCTCTCTGTTCCACACAGCGTGACTCTCAAATCACATGGAAAGTAAGATAATTTTAAAATGCAGAAGCGGAAGTCACTTCTCCCCTAAAGCCCTTAGAAACAAGAGGATGAACTAAGCAGAGGAGTTACATAAATATGCAAGTAAGCCAACAGGCTAGAGCTTAACGCTAATCCCCAACTACCCGATTCCAAGATTCACATTTTGGGAACATAAATGGAAAACAAAGTTCAAGGATGAGCATGCTGCCTTTAACATCGACCCACACTGAAGTATAATGTGTTACATGGTAAAAAGTGTACAGAATGAGTTTGACAGAATATCTAAAACATGGGATTTTTTCAGTGGGGTTTCTTGGATACATGTATCTCTTTGCAAGTCTGCAGGCACCATGAATATGTGTGGATGCATGTGGAGGATAGCTCACTGACCACCTCATACACGGAGGCATGGTCTCTCCTTGAACCAGGAGCCCACCACCATTAGGGGACTGGGTCCCAGTGTGCTGGGGATTCAGGCAGGCTGCCACTGTCCTGGATGTTACATGAACTCTGAGGACTGCAACTCTGGTCCTCAACTTGCCTAGTAATGCTTTACTCATTGAGCCCTTCATCCAGATTTAAAATATGGTATTTTCCCAAACTCAGAAATGTCCTTTTAAATTAACATCCCAAGCAGGCCTCGCAACCAACAACCAACAGTGCAATGCCGTTACAGATTAGTGTGTTCTTAATTTCGTGAAGGGTGACTGTATGTATAACTTCAGGGTAATGTGTGGCTCAGTGAAGCTAAGCAAAGTGCACACCTTCTAAGAGCTGCAGGATGCCGTTTGGGATTTAAAGTCCGGCCTTCTGGATGCTATTGGTTAAACCAAAGCAGCCCAGCTCAGAAGGGCAAGTGCTGCTGCTGCCCCTTCAGAAGCAGAGTCCGGGTCTTGCTCATTTTCACGTCGTGTGTAATGACATGAACTTAGGGAACGGAGCCTCCCTCTCTAAGACATATGAGCTCAGGGAACAGAGCCTCCCTCTCTAAGCTGCTTCAGTGGAGTATTCTGTCACAGTCACAAGAACATTGATATACATTCCCCAGTTTACAGTTACCATTGCAGTCTCAACGTTTATCAGATGCCGTTTCATATTCTGCATGTGAACACTACAGTGCCGTCTTTCTGAGTCTGGTTTATCCGTTATCACTCTCCAGTTCAGTTCACACTGCTAACGACTGTTCCATTCTGGCTGCTCAACAGCACTCTACTGTGAGTGTCCCACAACTTCATCAGCCGTGGCCACAGGCTGTCCCCATTCCTTAGTGTGCACAGTGCTTCGATGGACACACACGTGCAGGTGTCTACTTCACAAAAGCAATGAAGGATGCTTACTGCTTCACGCCCAGGTCAGCATTCGGAGATTCAGCCATTCGAACGAGTAGAGTGGACTCTCACTGGTTTTAATTTTGTGTTCTCTAATGACCATACCTGTCAGCCATCTGTGTGACCTCTTAGGAGAACTGTTTCTTCGGATTGTTTGCTTGTTTTTATGGGACTGTTTGTTGTCTTACCACTGAGACTTTGTTTGTTCTGGAGATAAGGTTTCACCATGCAGCTGAGCTGTATCAGAACTCCTGGCTTCTTTCTCAGTGCATGTATAAGCCATGTATGCCACTATGTCTGCCTCTTATTGTGAATTCTTAGTGGCTCTTTCTGTACTGCTGATAAAAACCTCTAAAAGATATATTCATTTTACCAAGATTTTCTAATAAGCTGGCCTTTTTATGTGTAAAAGTGCCCTCACCCGGAAATGAGTAAATCTGACCTAGCAGAATGCATTTGGAAGACTTTCTTCCCCATCTATGCTTTGGAATAAGGTAATAACTACCATTGGTTCTTCTTTACAAAGTGGATGGTCATCCCTGAATATTTTTTCTGACACTCAAACACAATCAATAATTCTGCAACAATGAACACATTTAAACTAATCCCAAAACAAAACCCTGTGTGATTAATTTTTGCTATTTTGTCAGGCCAGAACAAAACTTACTTTCTGTAAGATTAGACTTGTAAAGGAAAACCATACATTCAAATCCTCCTTCTCTACAGACACCTGTCGATAGGTCTAGGAGTAGACACATGACCTAAGAAGAGCCACCGTAAAACCCCAGTCCTGATCCAAATCACGTAGCCTCGTGGTTCAGATGGTCTTCTTCATCTCTGCCAACTATTCTCATGCCCTTCCACTTTCTCCAGAAAGTTGACAACATCTTATCAATACTTTTTTACCTTCTTTATCAATTTTTAACTTCTTAAATTTGTTTTATGCCTGAAGATTAATTAATATGTCCTCCGAGTTCTAAAGAAATTTCCATTCCACATCTCTGGGCCTTATATCTCACCTACTACTGTTCCCACACCTTGCTACCATTGGGCTGGTTTCAAAAGGGTAGGTGTCTAACCCAACCCCATTTGCTGCTGTGTCCACAGTCACTAGAATAATGTCTAATACTCGACTGACCATTAGTAAATGCGTCTATCAAACAGACTTGAAAAACTAGTTAATAAAGTCATGATGAGGCGATCTCACTGGTCCTGCTTGGCTCAAGTATCCACACGGAGGACCAGTCAACTGAGTTAGCACTAGGGAAGCTATTTATGGGAGCTTTTCTGAGGGAAAAAAATTAATGGTGCTAATTGGCATTTTTTGTGTGTATAAATATTAAAACATTTAATCTACATATTATTCTAGTGCATAAAGGAGTTTTTATGAACACTGCAAAGGCTTCTAAATTTGTGTATATGTGTCATGTCTTAATTTACTTGTGTAATTTTCTTTTTCTCCACAAATAACAGGCTAATGCCATCCCCTGTAAGGGAAAAAAAAAGCAGGCTTAAAATTATTTGTTTGTATAGATAGATGGGTTCATTTAGCATTTTGATTCACAACCAACATGTATTTCTTTCCAGTTTTTCTCAGTATCATTAAATTGCTGACAAAGGAAACTGTTTTAATCATGTTTATTTGCATTAAGACATTAATTATAAAATGTGAACTGATAAAATAACCTAAACAAGATTTAATCATTCTGTTAGAAAATGTTGAAACTGTCTTTTTACCTATGATTCAAAACACTTTTAATTAAAAGAACTGTCAGTAAATAAATTTAATCTGATTACCTATTAAATTAAAAAGCCAATTAAGTAGGGAATAATTTATCAAGCTATTTTTTTTTATTAATTTTTAAGTTAACTACTCTGTTTCAAATAATAATTCTAAATTTCAGAAATACTACTGCACAGGTGTGCTTGTAGTACCTGACTTAACATACATTACTGCAAAAGTCTAGCTCTTAGAAGCCACTAAGTTACTCCAACATTTAAATGGGGATTCTCTGGCCCGCCCTGACAAGGGCTGAGTCACCCAGCAACTCTCTGCACTTCACGCAAACACAGCTCAGGAGAGTGGAGAAGAAGGCGGCACAGAATAGCTTTCTTTGGGAAGAAAACAGGATGCTTTCTTTGGAAAGGCATTTTGTTCTTTAAAAGACTACCTAGGTGAAGTACCGAAAACCTAGACAATGCCTTATAGAACTAAGGAATAAAAATCTAAATATAAAAGGCACTTTTATACATATCAGGGTAAATTTTTTAAAAGGTTTTTAAGAAGGGACTTTTAGGAAGGTAGTTTATGGGAAAACTGTCTTCAGTGCACCACTGTATACTCAGCATACTCCACAGCACCACTCTATACTCAGGACTTCAGAAAGCAAACTGCCACCAAAGGCGGTTCACCTTATATTGCTTAGTTATACAACATAAGTGCAAGTTACTAAAGTTACTCACTACCTTTGTGTTCTACTTGTTAGGTTAGACAAACCTGTTAACAAAAACCTGTTAAGTTGTAAATATCAACACAAACATACATAAAGTTTGTAACTGTGTCGGAAGGCTAAGAGGTTTTAGCTGGTAGATGCGGAAATTGGTTTATTTTCTTCATTACATTCTGGGAGGACATTGGCTTGGCATTTCTCAGACAATCCTTCGTCCCTGGAGAGCACCACAACCTAACAAGACAACCCAAAGGCAGACAACTCTAAAGTCCTTCATGCTAGCTCTAACTTTTCAAGCACACTTGAGTAACTAATACCATGCCTAGTGATGGAAGAGACACAGACATTTATGTAAGCAGGTCTTTATCACAGTGTTATTTATCACACTGAGATGCTAGATGTAATGTGTGCAGTACAGAGAGATGGTTAAAAGTAACCGCCCACTCGGATGCTCGCCGACTACCATTACACATGCCACATCAGTGACTCGGAATGCTGACTAACTTGCAAGCGCTAGTCCTGCAAGATAAGGTTGAGTCACCAGTTTGTAAGGAAAAAAAGTTTATTTCCTTAATTTTAGAAATTAAATGATAAAGAACCTGATCCTAAGCCCGTGGGAGTGGGAGAACTTCGATCTGGGCTCCTATGCAAGGTAGTATGTATTCCCTATGTATAGCATAACACTCACGAGACACTGCTAGGCTCTTGGGTCCTTTGGACCAGGTACTAGCTGACTGTACACCGAGAGGAACAATGAAGAAGTGTCATCTGCAGAAGTCAGAGGCTGGGGCAGGAGATGAAAGACACATGGCCCAGTGTAGCGGTTAATGAGTTATTCCACTTTGGCTCCTGGCGGGTTGTGCCTGCACTGCACCCTCCCGAGACCTCTGGATTCAGCTAATTTTGATATCTCTTGAGTAGCTCAATGGCTGGGCACCTCTAAACCTTTCTACCATTAGCACACACACCCTTCAGGTATTCCCAGCTTAACACCTTCTAAATCTGTATTTTATCTTTGCTGCCCTGTTACCTTCCAGGGCAGCCCCCCTCTCCCTTTTTCCTTTCCATCTACATTGCTGGATGATTTTTCTCCTGCAACCCTTAAATCCGATCCCTCTCTCTCCGATTCATAGCTATTCTCCTCTTCTTCCTCCCTCCCTCCCCCACCCCTCTCTCTGTTACTGGTCTGCACAATCTAAAAGTCTTGCCTCCATCTCCCTGCCCACCCACTGGCTGTACAGCAATTCCTTATTACCAGTTGAAGCCAGCTGAGGGGAAGGACCCTCAGGTCTGGAAGCTCAGCTTTAGGGAGCTGAATTAAGACAAAGCATTAGAACCAACTTCCAACCAGCCAGGCCTCAAGTCCGAGAGTAGCACCCGTCAAGGCTCCAGGTACTAAAGCACATCGGTTGCTCACCACAAGTCATGCTTACTATGGACAAAAGTTTTTTAAAGACTAAAATATTTGAAGAAGAATGTCAAAATAATAAATAAAAGAAGCAGACGAGAAAGAACAATCAAGAATCACAATGGAAAAACAAAATGACTGAAAATAGGACTGAACTGGGCCAGGTGTAGAGATATGCACCTTTAATCCCAGCACCTGGGGGGCAGAGGCAGGCTAGTCCTCACAGTGAGTTCTAGGACAGTGAGAGCTACATGGCGAGACAAAAAGGAAAGGAAAATGCCAATAATCCCAGTTACTCCAGTGCCCAACTTAGCCTTACACAGCCTTATCTGCATCAGAAGCAGCCAGGCACTGCTTGCTCTGCCTCTGGAGTAGGACAGGCTAAACAGGTGGGGGGGGGGGGGTTGGAGGAAGGGATCGGGAGATTTCTGTATTAACATTAAGGAAATAATCTCATAAAGAGGAAGAATAGCTGCGAGAAGATGGCTTAAGATGAGAGAGAAGCAGGAGTTGTTTCCTAAGGAAAATGTAGACATGTAAACACCATATATTTGGAACAACCTTAAATGCAATTAGTACAAAGAGTTTAAGAAAAACCTTTATTATATTTCTTCAGTTTAAAAACATTAATTTATAAATTATTCAATGAGACAATAGTTTCATATCCTTGATGCAAATAAAAGGGAATGAAATGAGTTCAATAGGGTGGCAGTTAAGTTTCCAACTCCATGACCCTTGATGCGTGTGGTGCTGAGAGGAAACCCGGCCACCACACACGTCCAGCAGCTGTGTACACCAAGATGCATCATCAGCCCTGACCACGTGACTGCCAACAGCATGGTTCACATTACACACACAGTATGAGAATTTATCTAATTTAAAGCATTCATCAGGTCAAAGGCATTTAAACAGTCTACAGTCACAGGTGAGTTTAGAAGAACCATATGCTGCAAAGACTAGAGAATTAAAATAAGTAATCCAAAGGTAAAGAGAAACAAATAATCCCAAGCCAGAACTTCATCTCTCTTCCTCTCTCTCCCTCTCTCTCCCTCTCTCTCCCTCTCTCTCCCTCTCTCTCTCTCTCTCTCTCTCTCTCTCTCTCTCTCTCTCTCTCTCTCTGTTTTTTGGGTTTTTGTTTTTTTGGTCTGTTTGTTATGTTTGTATATTTTTCATTAGGGTTTCTTTTTAAAAAAAAAAACATACTGACGTCTCACAGGGGGCCCCAAGACGATTATTTTATAAAGGCAATGAAGCCTAGCATTTCTGTCGTGTTTGTGTCTGTCTCCTTGACTCTGGATGGCACTCCTGCTTCTCTGCACAGGCAGGCACATCACTCAAGGAATGGCTACCAAGCTATCTCATCCCCTTTCAAGGGTGAAGGTAGAGACACAAGACCTGGATTCCGAGAATATCATATCTTCAAAGGACAGACCCTCCAACATGGAGGCAAATATCTCTAAGGACAAGGGAACAGAAGCAAGCATCTTGTAGGAACCAGACTGATTGTCATATCACGACAGACAGTTGTAAGGAATTCTTTGGGCCATCTTGTAGAAGCAGAACTAATAATCAACCAGCCCACAGTCCAGCCACAACTGCTTGATTACGTAAACATGCTACAAATTCCTTTCTAGAGGAATGTAAAGCTCATGTTGGTACCCAAAGATTCGACTAGGGGCACTGGACTCTTCACTTGTTCCCTACTTTTCAGCATGCTCATCCCTTCAGCTTCATCACCTTCAGGAGGGTGGCTGAGCTGCTGCACCTGGGGCCTGTGCTCCCCAACTCCAGTTTGCTAGAGAACAGCACCAGAAGCTGTTAGCATCGGTGGGTTGTTTTTGTGTTTGTTTGATTTTTTTGCATTTCAAAAAACCAAACATAGAGGGTTAAGATTTCATAAAATTAGTGTCACCTTCCCTTAGTCCTGGCTGCTATAAATACTGCTGAGGATTCCCGAGAGTGTCACTAGAGTAGAATTACCAGACCAGCATAGGCAGGACCATATGCCATGGCTCAAGTTAGCAGACACTATGCAGGCCTTCTTTTCTGCCAAATTTGTTTTTTCTTTTCTTTTTGTTTTGTTTTGTTTTGTTTTGCTGAAGAAGGTAGTCCCATATTCCTTATCTAATTTTTTTATCTGTGATATTTTAAAGTGTGAGGACTATGGCTAAGCAGTACAAGTCCTGTAGGCATCTAAGGTCTCCCTCCCTATCCTACAGTTAGATTTTAATAACTGGCTGGAGACTTTTAACACCCAAGTGTTATTTGTGTTAATCTAACTTAAGCCACCCTCCTCCCCCCATACCTAATTAAATAAGGATCTCTAAAAGTGCAAAACCATGTACTGCAAATTTAAAAGAAAAATTCACCTACATGATTTTCACAAGCAAGTCAGGCTTGGGAAACCACTTGTTTCTCCAAGACGCTGATGGAATTCTAAAGATTAAAAATTAAAATTTACTTAAGGTCAACCTAATATGAAGCCAGAAGAGGGCAGCAGGTAGCTATCCTGCAAAGCTAAATATGCAAATATATAAACAACTATAAGATACTAAGTAGAGTGTTCTCCGGGAAAGGGCCACAGAGACTCAGACATTCTCAGAGAAATTCCTAACCTCCAGTGAGAAGTAATGAATGACCTGTAAGAACCAAGCAGAGCTGGGCCAGTGAGCCAGTCAGCCAGGAAGTGTCAGGAAGTGCCTGGCAGGAAAGCAGCTCAGAGGTGAGACCCCAAGAACAGAGCCACTGTCTGTCAGGAGGTGACTCCCAAAGAAGACAAAGCTGGAACAACCCTGAAGCTCAACCCTCAAGCCCAGCTGCAGCAGGAAAGGTCAGAGCCTGCAGTTCTGCAATCACAACGTGAGACAACATTAGGCAACAGGTAAATGCTTTACGACAGAACATCACAAAGAAGCAATGTTTGATGTCAAGTGATACACAGTAAAGGATAGGTCCTCGTATTTAAATCAAAACTTTATGATGTTAGCAACGAAAACGAACCTTAATACTCTAGAGGGTGCTGGGCTGTGTGTGAGCGACTGTTATAACACAGGCACTTACCCACAATGATCAGTACCACATGGGAAAGGGGAGGGGGACAGAAGCTTCTCTCCTTCTCTGACCACTAGAAATCTAGAGAATGTCCCCACATAGCCTGAGTGTTACTACTGCTGGTAAATCTGTTTACTACTTTTCTATTCTTCCTGATTTCCTTATCATTCACCTTATTGTATCAAAATGATTAAGAGAATCAATTAAAATATGGAACTGAAGAGATGGTTCAAGGGTTAAGAGAATTTGCTGCTCTTACAGAAGATCCAAGACAGGTTTCCAGAATCCTCATCAGGCACCTTACAACTGCCAAATGCCTGGAATTCCAGGTCCACGGGATCTAACACCTCTGGTCTCCAAGGGCACCTGCACTCATGTACACACAGCTACATACATACATATATGTAATTAAAAAATGAATAGGTCTTTAAAATATGACCCAGAATTTTCTAATCTTTGCTATTAGATCGTTTAGAACTTTGCAAGCATGAGACATTTCACTAAAGATGGGATGGTGAAGAGTCACTCAGCTCAAGAACAGCTAGCTGTGCACGTCCATCCTGACTTCCACACGCAGCTAACAGAGCTGACGCACACTAAGTTCTGCCATCTGTTGTATAACTCAGGTGGTTATTTCTACGTCCTCCACTGTTACTGCTCCTTGCCATCCAACAAAACCAAACTGAACTCTGCAGTCGGAGCTGTACATTTAGACTAGTGCATCCTCTCAAACTTGTTCACTTTAAGTGTATGTGTGTATGAGATAGAGATGTGTGTGTATGTGTGTGCATGTGTGTAAAAAAAGTTATAGAAGATATTCTAAAATGATTTAGCTTTAAAGCTTGTTGAGTATATATTTTTAGTCCTTCCTCTCAACCTTTGGGAGACAGAGTTCTACAAGTTGGCCTCAAATCAGCCTTCCTGGCACTAGGAAACAACCATGTACCATAATGTCAGGCTATACTTTTTGGTAGAAAGAAAGAAAGAAAGAAAGAAAGAAAGAAAGAAAGAAAGAAAGGGAGGGAGGGAGGAAGGGAGGGAGGGAGGGGGTTGGATGGGAAGAAACTTCTATATATACATATAAAGACCCTTTGCCAGAGCAGAGCATTAGAAGAGACCCACAACTGATGAAGTCCGTTAGCCGTCATCTGAGATCTCAGATATCTAGCTGGCCACCACATCCTTGTTAGCCCAACTGCTAACCAATCATCCATGGGAATCTGACAGTCGTAGTATACTGCCATTGCTGGCTGTATGCTCTGCTGGGAACTGATCCTGGGCGTGCCAGGTCGGGGCGAGCATTCACTGTGACTGCAGTGCACCACCGTTCTACAGCAGCCCCACGTGGAACTTCAAGGACAAAACTGGGAATGATTTCAGTGTCTGATGTTACATTCCAGACATTTTATGATAAAACGCAGTAAGTCACAGAGGATAACAGTTATGTTTTTCTGGTATAAGAATCTTTTTGGTAGCAGCCTATAAAACAAAACAAACAAACAATAATTCTTTCTCACCAAATAAGGTTGCTTTCCAACTTACAGTGTCCAATATTTCTAAATATTACAATGCTGCATCCAGTAAAAAGCATTCTTCAAAATCTGTAAAATATGGTGCAGATGACAAGCAATTCGCAACAGGCTGATTCACAGGGGTAAACAACCGATACTCTTTGGCTTGCTCTTGTGAGACCTAGTAGGCTAGTGCTAGGTAGATCTTATACTTACTTACAAAGGGGTTTTCAGGATATAACTTCATCAAAAGACAAGCAGCAATTACACTTTTTTTCTAAGGAGTACCAGATCAAAGGAGCACACAACAAAAGCTAAGCTGGAAAGAAAGTGTTCGTCTTTCAGCTTCTCTCTGTGCATACTTGTATTATTCAAACCAGGTTGTCTGTCTGTCTGTCTTTCCTCCTGTTTTAAAATTGCTCTTGGGATTTTTGTTCTCATACATTAGATCCCTACTGCAGCCTCCCTCTCTCCTCCCCATTCCACCTGTCTCTCAGACCCACTTCCCCTGCCCTCTCCTTCAGAAAAGGATCGGCCTCCCAGAGAGAACACCCAAACACGGCCTATCGAGTTGCAGTAAGAGTATGAACACGTCCTCATATGGAGACTGGAGGAGGCAACCCAAAGGAGACAAAGGGTCCCAGAAGCAGGCAAAGAGTCAGAGCCCACCCTCATTCCCGCCATTAGGTGTCTCACAAGAACACCAAACTACACAACCATAGCGCATCTGCAGAGGCCCTAAGCAAGACCCATGCGGGCTCCCCGATAGTCAGTTCAGTTTCTGTGCCCCCCCATGACCCCAGGTTAGAGTCTGTGGGCTATTTTCTTTTGGTGTCCTTGACCCCTCTGGCTCTTACCTCTTCCTCATCCTCTTCTGAAGGATCCCCCTCCCTCCACCTAATGTCAAACCAGATTTTCATTACAGATATCTTTCTACAGCCAAAGTAGCCACATGGAAACATTTGCTTTAAACTTTGCAGCTCAAAATACAGAGAGACCTTAGTATGCTGTGACTGACTCCTTTCCAGCCACTGAATCCAATTATTCCTTATGAAAACCTGGTTAACCTAGGCTCTCTTCTGGCCACTTTCCTCTGAAGGTGGGACAATCTTGCCAAGAATGGTGGACTCACCCCTGCGATCCCAGCTCTGAGGTTGGGGAAGGGGGATTGCTGGTTGGTTCAGGTCAGTTTAGGCTTTAATTATAAAGTGAAACCCTATACATCCACCCCCAAAATAAAAAAAAAAAAATTAGGACAGAGAAACAGGGCTGAGCGTGTAGTTAGCATGCCGAGGGCCAGAAGCTGGGGCTGTGGGAGAGGGATTCAGGACAGACTCAGGCTAGCATCCTGAGGGCTGGACTGGTCAGGAGGGTGGGGAAAGGTTCGATTCAAGGCACGATAAACAAGGCGGGAATCTCTGTAAGTCATAAACCTTCAAACAAGGAATCAGTATTATCCACCCCAGTAAATAATCCCAAATAACTGTTACTAGAGACCTTGACTTGATCAGTTCTTATCAAGAAATACACTCAGGAACCAGAGACGGAGTGCATAAAGCCACTTGCTGCTAAGATGGAAAAATCAGAGATTTGATCCCTAGCCTGAGCTGGATCTGTGACCACGTGACATGAGAGAACCACCCCCTCAAACCATCTGTCTTCTGACTACACACACAAGCCCATACAATATTTTAAATAAAACATGCATTCAAAGAAACGTGTCATGTGTCCATGAATCATTACTATAACAGGATAGCTACATATACGTATGTCTAAAAAGGGAACTAGGCTTCTTGATGAATATCTATCACTGAGCCCCCGATAACCTTCCCCTACACTACAACTGGCACCTCACAGCGGGCCTTCCTCTTCAAATGCCTTAAGGCAACAGCTCTGTGAAGCCACCCGTGTCACTCAAGTCACCACAGAGAAAACGTGGGTCCCTGCAAGAAACTGGCCAGGTTTGCTTTTAGCTTCACACAGACGGGAATTCAGAACTGAATTCAAGCTGTACACTTAAAATATGCACAATTTCCTTAAGGCAAATTATAATTCAACTTAAAAATAAAAATATTCAGCTTGTAAATGACTTGGCCTTCTGAATCTTAACTCGATGCTTTATCATCTACACGTATGTCAACCTGATCCACTCCTTCACCGAGACGCTGAAGAAAGCAAGCCAAACCAAAGAAAACATAAACAAAAACCCAGAAAGGCCTTGCAATATACGTAAGAAAAAGTAACAACCTAGAATTTTACTTTAGTGGTTCAGGAAAAAATTAGTTGTCATCATTGACTACCTAGACAAAGGAAGTTCTTGCGGCCTTCTTTCTGCTTGTTTGTTCTCAGTTTGATTTTTGAGATACCTTTTACTTGCCCTGGGGACCAGACTGGCCTCAAATTCAGAGATCTGCCTGCCTCTGCTTCCCAGTGCTAGGCTTAAAGGTGTATGCACTGACAAGGCTTCTTAAACTCCAGCTTGCTTGGGAAACTTTTAAACAACCTGGGTGTATATAAAACAGGTAATCAAATCAAACATCTACAGATGATAAATTATTAAAAATTTAAAGCAATTGTTTGATAACTATGTAATCTTTCAATGTATCATACATGAAAGCAAACTTGCATTTTAATGAGACGGATGTTGCCTGTTTAGTTTTGCAACAAGAATGAAAACTTGGGTAACACTTGAGACTGCAGGATGTGCAGGTCTTTCTTCCTTCTTTCTTTCTTTCTTTCTTTCTTTCTTTCTTTCTTTCTTTTTTTTTAAGATTTATTTATTATGATACAGTGTTCTGACTGCATGTATGCCTGCAGGCCAAAAGAGGGTACGAGATCTCATTATAGATGGTCATGAGCCACCATATAGTTGCTGGGAATTGAACTCAGGACCACTGGAAGCACAGCCAGTGCTCTTAACCACTGAGGGAGCCCTCTGTAGCCCTTCTGTGTTTTTCAAGTTCATCAGTATTTGATGTTGTAAGTCTCCATGCTGACACCATCATCTCACACAAGTATGGAGTACAAATAGCAGCAGTATGTTTAAGACAATCTTAGAAGCTGCTGGACTACTTTAGAAGTCCTATTCCCAAGCCAAAATTTATTTAATGATTTTATAAAAAAAAAACAAGTAAACAATACAAACAGCAATTTAACACAGTTAACATTCTATTTAAAACACAATTCAATCTAATGATGCACTAATTTGATACTTAATTAATGACAATAGAAAACACTAACTTTCTGTTTTCTGTAATCAAACCTATAGTTTCTGTAAGAGCAAAAATCTCATGTCCAGAAAACACACTGCAGTTTGTAGTATATATATAACAGTCTTGAATCTGAGCCGCAGTGTTTGAGGCACGCTTGTTGGCACCATATGGTGCATGGCATGTGCACAGAGCTAAGTGCATGTGTCGTGTGCTCAGAACCAAGGCTGGAGTGAAGTCACGTGAACAGCACAGGTGTGTGGTATCAGAAACACAGCCGATTCTTTACTCCATTGTGACTCGATTCCTGGCTACTGTGTGTTCAGAAACAATCTCCTGCTGCCACAGTTCCCACGTCCCAGCCAGTTACAGCACCTGCTGTGTAGAACTGTAACTACATTTAAGGAGCTATGTATAGAACACAGCAAGCCCTCCCACTTTCACCCTCTATGGTTCAGCTAGCTAAGACAGCCACTACTGAGAAATCTTACAGAGAAAAATCTTCAAGTCATTAGTTAGTTTTAAACTGTAGCTCTTCAGAGTGACACCTCACCTCCTAGCTTTATCTAATGCAAAGTATACTTCACCTTGTTCACTAGTGGTGTCCACACTGTGCATGCTGCCTGCCCACTAAGTGACTCAGTGGTGTCCACACTGTGTGTGGTGCCTACACACTAGGTGATATGACTCAATGGTGTCCACACTATGTGCTGACTGCCCACTATGATTCCATAGCTGTCTTGGTTACTGGATCGGCCATGGTGTCACACTGGTGCTTACGCCCTGTAATCCTACTTTATCTAACTTGATAGTAACACTGAAGTTTCAGAATCCTCAATGAAAACATTAAAAGGGCTTTCCTTCAATGATATGGAAAAAGTTCTCATTCAATAAGAAATATGAACTAAGATATCTATGGGAATAACAAATCCATCAAATTGTGAAGGAGGAGGAGGAGGAGGAGGAGGAGGAGGAGGAGGAGGAGAAGAAGAAATTATTTCTGCTAGTTTTGAAGTCTTCACCTCAAACTGCAAAAGTGATGGCTCAGAAGGTAAGACAGAAAAGGCATTCACGGCAAGTCTTGGAATGTAGGAATGTACCTCTCAGATAAGGAGTTGCTAATATGCTTATCGATAATTGAATGATGCTTTATTAAACCTAGTAAGCGTATTAACAACAATGTATTCATAACAGACATGGAGACAACTATTTTCAAAGAAATGTTTCATCTTAAAATCCTTACTCAAGAGCCTTAACAGAAATCTAAATAAACCTGGGTGGTCCACAGAGAGTTAAAGGCAGAAACAATTCCTTACTAACAGGTAGCAGGACCAACCTACTGCAGCACTGAAAGCCCAGTGGTCGGGGTAAAGGCTGTCAGAGAGTGTGCACGCACCCTCACATGCCTTCACTTGATGAAAGACAGTGTGAGCAGTCTACTACTAAGTCTGACAGATAAATCCTGAGACGGACCACTGAGACGGCTTCACTCAGGTTTCCCAGTCTCTGCCTGTCTTCCCACTACCCAGTAGGACCAACTCACAGCATCATCAGATGCTCAACTCAATACAACCTTCTCCTTTGAAACTTACATAAATCCTTTCCCACAGAAGAAAAAAGAGGGGCGCATCTCCAGAAACTTCTGCTGAGAAGACAAGAGGCTACTTATTCCCTTCCAACTTTTATTTTGAAATTTTTCACACCTAAAATAAAAGTTGGGGTGAAGAGGCACAAGGAAATAGATCGTTCACACACAACATCTGGATCATGCAGTTTCAACAGGAACAGCTCTGTCCCCAGTTGTTAATGCTCTGCCACTTTCATGCCTCTCCTTCCACCCATAATTCTTTTTGTTTGCATTATCTGGAAATTACTTTCCAGTGGCTTGACATTGCATTCATATCAATAAGAACTATTTCAACATGTGGGCTTTTCTTATATAATCACTGCAATCTTCACACTGCAACAACTGTTTCTATTCTTTTGTTAACATAACACTGTTCACTATAACCAGCTCTGCAAATAGACAGCTCAATTTAACTGGCATTTCCTTGTTGTTTGCTTTATAATATCTAAAATACTTCTACAGAAAAAGTTTCATTGTCAACTCTTTGTCTCATATTTGATGTTCGAAGTCCCGCCTGTTATAACGCTGATGAAATTATCTTCCAACACTTAAAAAAAAATGAAAGTACCTATAGTGTACAGCAAGTCAGAGTACAGGAACACGAAATCTTTCCTATCTAGCTATGTAAACAGGACATAGTGTCTGGAACTTGATAGGAGGTACTTGCTGAAATTAAAATAATATAAGGGATAAGTGTTCTGCCTAAATCCAAGGTCCTGGATAAAAATTTGGTCAGCAGAAGACTCTACCAAAACTAAACGCATTAGCCAGGCCTGGGGCACAGATCTAGAATTTGAATGATATGAAGGCAGAGAACCACCACAAATTTGAGACTAGCCTAGTCTACACAGCAATTGCCAGGAGAAAGAAAAAGAATTAACTTTCATATTATCTGGACAAGTAATGTGCAAACAGAAATTTTCTGGAATGAACAAAAAAGTACACCAGTGGAACTGGAGAGATGGCTAAATGGCTAAGATCTCTGAATGTTCTTCCCAAAGGACCCTGGTTCGAGTCCCAGCAATCACATGGCAGCTCACAACCACCAGTAACTCTACTTCTGGGGGTGTTGGGTGCCCTCTTTTGACCTCTGTAGGCACCAGGCATGCACACAGTGCAAAACACTCATACACAGAAAATAAAATAAATCTAAAAATAAGAACAAAAAAGTACACAGAAGTCACTTGGTGTAAAGGGTTACTAGGGATTGAACCACAGAGCAAGGGTTCTGCCTTCATTTGGCTGATTCAAGTGAGGCAATGTCTCCCACAGACTGTACAGGCCGGCCAGGAACTTGCAATCCCCCTGCCCGAGCCACCCGCACACAGCTCAGATTACTGGCCTGTACCTCTAGGCCCTGCTCCTGACATCTTACTGAAGAACGTTTTAAAACACGCCACTTGGGGGCATACGGCAGGAAGGCAGTGTGCTGGAGGCAGCTGGAGCTGAAGAAGGAGTCCAAGTCAGTCTGACTATGAAAGCGGCCTGCCTTTAAAACATTTTATAAAAGGTTTTCTTTATACTATTTCATTTAGACTAAGAGAAAAAAAAAAGATGATTTAGTTTATTTGCCATATAAGATGCTTCCTGGGAAACAAACACATACTGGTCTCATATTTCCCGTGCCCTCCCTGTAAGCCAGGTACTGAATGCTCTGTGTTCAACTCTGCCTTGTCAAGGTAGTCAGACAGCAACGACACTGGAAATTACAGTGTCACTGCAGCGCCAGAATGTGGGCTCCCTATATTCAGCTATTCCTGAATAATGTGTGTTACAGGTGTACAGTGTCGTCCGCCCTACTTGCTGTCACCTCGTGGCTGGAGCTAAGGAAACTGGTACAAAAGTGTTGATCTGTGTCTCTGTACCACAACTCATAGAAACACTAGTAAGGTAATACATCAACTTGCAAAAATATTTCAGACCCTTGACAGTTCTTGAAAAGGGTAATTATCACTATAAAAATAAGAATATAAAAGCTATGGTTTCGTAAGCTTAACTTTTGGTAGCAGATTTTAAGGACGCACTTAGTAAAGCCAATCAGATGAGCTCTGTAGTGAGCACTGGGGAGCACCTACGATGTGTTGTAGCCAGGGTGTGAGGCAGCACTCTCTCCACACACCTGTCTCTAAGGTACAGGAACAGGTTGTACATTGTTGTAAGTGCAGGGCCTATGCTTACTGACTAAACACTCTTGATTTGATGGCCTCTCTGACTACGTGGTTTTCAGTGAGGGGTTGGCATGTGCATTCTGCAAAAGAAAAATCCCAAGAGATTTGATCTATCTCAGCCAACTATGATCAGAGCTTTAGGCAAGCCAGCCTCATAACCAGTAAGAGACTTGCATTCTATTAACTAATTTAAAAAAACACTGGAATTAATAGCTTGGTGACAGAGCATTCTGGGCCAATTCTAGCAGTTTATCTGAATAACTGCAGTCTCCTTTGATGTGTTTATAAAAAGATAAAGAGATATAGAATATGTTCTATGGGTGTGTGGTGAGGAAGGGGATGTCTCTGCGGGCCCATGCTGAGGCATCTCTTCCCCCTGAGGGACCAGCCACATGACAGTATAGTATAGAATAGAGTTTATTCAGGGCATGGGGAGGGGAGTTAAGAGAGTAGTAGAGGCAGAGGGAGGCAGAGAAAGGGAGAGTAGAGAAGTAGAGGCTGGCCATGAGCACATGGAAAGAGGGGGAGGGAAGGGAAGGGATGAGAGGACGGAGGGGGGAGCAAGAAGGCAAGAGAGCAGGAGAGCAAGAGACAGCAAGAGACAGCAAGAGACAGGAGGGGCAGGCAGCCCCTTTTATAGTGGGTAGACCTACCTGGCTGTTGCCAGGTAACTCGGGGGGTGAAGTTTAAGACAGAATGCTAACCTCATTCATCTAGTTCAGGGCTGCATGTGATCGCACCTAGCCTTAACTTATTTGTACAAGACTTCACTAAACAATTACTAAAAGTCAATTAAAGCTCTTGTTAACGTGTTTCTTACTAATGTGTAAATTGTGTAGCTCAACACACATAACACTGAACATCTGATATACAGACTTTAATTAAAACAACAAACAAACACTGGTTCTAGACACTGATCCTGGATTTTATTAGTTACAAGGAACCTACCACTGAGTAACACTACCATCTCTGAACTTTGATTTCAAGATCTTCTAGGCTGAGGGAATACAGCACTTGCTCAGCATATACAGAGCCTCAGATATCAAAGTAAATGGAGACTTCTTTTTCAGGCTTTTGATTCATGTTATCATAATAATGGATTTATGGCTGAGATTCTTCTGAAGTCTGACATACTAATAATCCTGGTTCTTTGCTAATACAACAGTCCAATATTATTACAAGGACAAGTCTAAGGTTGTTTAAGTCCCAAAATAGAGTCCTCTGAGACTATCCGCCATAAAAAACTGTTACTTGTAAAAATTAAATGAGACTTTTCCATAAAAGGCCAAGTGAGGCTGGACATGTAAGCATGCCTGTGTTCACTACATGACAGAGCACATTACTAAGTAACCTGAACAAGATTTCAGGATCCCCCTCTACCTCTCTCTTTCCAATGGCATTCACTACAACAGCGGGGCAACAATCTGCACTTCTATGAGACCCCAGCACATCCTGGACCCCCGAACACACTGTGAGCCCCCATTTTCATACCTTTGTCATGCCATCCTCTCTACCTTAATTTCCCCTGTCAAATCCCTACCCGTTCTCAAAATCCTTACTCAGATTCCATTTGCCTTCAACAGCACTTCAGACACCAGCACTTCTGAGACTCCTGCTGCTTGCTAGTGGTCCTCCAAAGGGAAGCGCACTACACAGCCTCACAAGGGCATTTTAAGGAGCTATAAAAACAGTAAGAACTGGCTTTGGAGAAAATAGAATGCAGCAGCTTGAATACCAGAAATAACACCAAAGAAATAATCTTTAGCTGGAAGCTAAACTTAAAATGAAAGAAGGGCAAAGACAACACTGCCCAGTAAACACAGGTACTGCTTCATGAATATCTGAGTTAATGAAGAAAAGACAAAGATGCAGCTCCTAGCCCATGAGGGCTACATTAGACCCTATCTCAAAGAAGAAGACTTTGAGACAGTACATCTCTCATGAGTTATGACTAGCCAGACTCAGGAACTGGGATCATCTGCTGACATTGTTGGAGGCTCACTACAGCCTTACAGCCAGCCTTCTTTCTAGCAATCATCTTTACTGCCATGAAGAAAGCGGGGCCGGGGGGGGGGGGGTGGCTCAATGATAGAGACTTGCTTGGTGTGTGTGCTGGCCCCCAGTATCACCAAGAAAGTGAACTTTAGCTGGGTAGAGTGCCTCTGTAATCCTAGAACTTGGGAGGCTCAAACAGAAGGGTCATTAACTGGAGGACAGCATAGTCTACCCAGCAAGTTCAGGAGCTAGAACCCTGGGTCCCCCTGCATGCTACACACATATGTACGGACTCCCCAGGAAAAGATATGGAAATATTAGGAAATCACTGACTGAAGGAGAACTCAGACAGGGTGCTGATTTAGAAGCAGAAAGGGTAAAGTAACAGTCTTCTTGCTGTTTTTAAATAAATTACAGCACTAACTCTATCTTACAAACAAGAGCTGTGTAGTCTCAGGGGGCTGAGGGGAGGAAGGGTATTAGTCACTGCTTCAGTTAGCACTGGGAACTCTCATTCTCCACCCAGCACGTGGATTCATTTTTCAGTTGCCACAAATAGTTAAACAGTATTCAAGAAAAAGCTGAATCTCTCAAAGTTGATTTTCCTTTAAAAAAATTCATTATTTCTAAAATAATTACTTACAGTAGGATTCTAAAGTGCTTCTGCCATCACTTACATCCTTCAGTATTACTTCAGCCCCGTGTTTATCTGCACCAAACACAACAGGATAAAGAACCAAGAGAATCTAATCAATAACCCTATTTAAATGAATTCCATTCATTACCTAAAATGTAAAGGGCTGACATTTGATCTGACAGAATATTTACCACAGATGAGAGAGTCAGCTGGGGAGTGATGCCGCAGTGTTAGTCCTGCCTACCACCACTGAAATCTGTCCATCCCGTGGTCCCTCATCAACAAGCCACAGTCACATTACAACACATGTTAGCCAACTGTTACAAAGCATAATCCATCTTCTGTGTCCTCTTAGTCTAGGATTGCAAACATTTACAGTTTTTAACAGAAAAGTCTTAAATAACCAGTACTCAACATTCAAATTCAGAAGGAAAAATACCCAGATGCAAAACTGTTTATCAAGTATTTAAACTTCTAAGTAGGGCCATAAGGTTCTGCTTAGAAGATTTCCCTCTCAAATTCTTCTTACTAATTTTAACTCATTACTAAAGAGACTGCTTTGGGGGGAAACTGTTTCTTCTGAAAGAGATACACACAGTGATTATCTGTGCAAGGAAAAGAAGAGATGAGGTCAGTACTGACTATCTGGGCACACTTCCTATGTGGAGAAACACTTTAATAAAGCCACAGGACGGTACGTGAGCTTATGGGAACCACAGAACTGAGAAGAAAATCGTCCAAGTCACCGTGTCCACCTCTTGACCCCAAACTACTCCCTGCCAAACAGAAACTCCATGACTAACAAAAAAATTGAGTCAAAGGAGCAGAAATACTTTGGGCATATTATATATTTCACAAAAAGACAGGCCTGGGTAGTTTTATACAAATATTATAGGGAGCGTATCACCACAGCAGAAAAAGATAAACAGGATTTCAGAAATCAGACAAGCACCAAACATGACCAAGGATATCTCCCTTGATCAGAAATTATAAAATGATTATTCTAAAATTGCCCACAATGTCTTTTTACAGTCTATAGTACATTGCAGGTGTCAGGCCATGCCCTTTATTTAAGTCATTTGGAAATAGCTCTACTACTTCATGGTGAGTTATAAAATCATTATTTTTCCAAATTATATGAGAATATGGCCTTTATTTATATCTATTTAAATATGATCAAATAAGATAACCATCAGACCCGCCCCAACTGGCTTCTGAATAGGAGATTAAGTATCATGTTAAATCTAATAGGACTTTCAACTATAGCCCAATGAATTTAAAGATAAGATGAAGTCACCTAAATAGCAGTTATTAGAATAATGAGTCTATTATTAATAACATATGCAATGCAACCTCACAATTTTGTTTGTGAGAATGTGGTAGAAAAGGTATGGCAGAGATCTTAGAAATCCATATAAAACATGCTGCTAGCTAGAAACAAGGTGGCTGGAATCGTATTCACTATCTAAAATATCTCCTGACCTAAGAACATGGTATTTCTTTACCTATCTTGTTATTTCTTCTTATATCTGGAAGAAAATGATAGCTCAGTATTAAATTTAGGTTAATCGCTGCACTTTTCTATTGTTTAGTCCTTTGAGTCAAATGTGGTAGAAATGTTCAAAATAAATGGAGCATTAAAAAGATTCATTTTAATTTGTAACTATTTACTATTTATTGTGTTGTAGGTGCTCTCACACACATGTGCATGCCAGTGCATGCCACAGTGGTCTCTCCTTCCCCCTTTATCTGGGGCCAAGGGCTTGTGCAAAAAGCTCCGTAACCCACTGAACCAAACTGTTAGCTTGCAAAGCTCCCAAGACTCTAACTTAGCACCCAACCTCTGTGGGGAATTTTCAAAGTCAACTTCCAGAGAATGGAATGGTCTGTGCACACAGCGCCTCACCTGTCTTCCGGTTTCAAACTGGGAAGACAAGTACATTTATCTTATAAAATTTTACTCATCAGTATTTTTAAAAGTCTAAGTGTTGATGATGAAAATGGTTCATCCCTATTAAGGCAAGCCTCCAGGCAGCCTTCAGTGAGCCTCCAGGCAGCCTCCAGTGAGCCTCCAGTGAGCCTCTAGGCAGCCTCCAGTGAGCCTCCAGGCAGCCTCCAGTGAGTTTCCAGTGAGCCTCCAGTGAGTTTCCAGTGAGCCTCCAGTGAGTTTCCAGTGAACCTCCAGTGAGTTTCCAGTGAGCCTCCAGTGAGTTTCCAGTGAGCCTCCAGTGAGTTTCTAGTGAGTCTCCAGTGAGTTTCCAGTGAGTCTCCAGTGAGTTTCCAGTGAGTCTCCAGTGAGTTTCCAGTGAGTCTCCAGTGAGTTTCCAGTGAGCCTCCACTGAGCCTCCTAGGAGACTCCAGTCAGTGAGTTTCCAATGAGTCTCTGCTGAGCCTCCAGGGAGCCTCTGTTGAGCCTCCTGCACATTTTATATTGAGAAAATTAAATTTAACCCATTTGCATAAATACTTCACAATTGTATTTAAAGGCAACAACACTTGACTTTTACATAAAATCAGGTATGAACTGAAATTCAGAGCAAAAAGCTGAAACAGAAACTAGGATCCCATCTCCTTTAAAGAGCCCTGTCTTACTAATAATTTTCAAAACTGGTTATCTGCATTTCTAGTGCGATGTTTTCTTGGGCTTCCTAATAACTCAGTAATCCATCCAACACCTCTGCAGGGTGAAGGCTAATCAATTATTCACACTTCATCTCAAATCCGTCAATTTTCAAAGAGACCGTGTGAAAATTTTACTTGTAAAAAGTTACTACAATGTGCACAAAGGAATGAGTATCTGAATGCTTGCCAACATTCACTGGCTTATTTATGTTTTTCACTAATCCTTCTCATCACAGCCCCCAAAAAGAAAAGTTACAGCATGTGAACATTTATCCCACTGTTTTTATAACAGGGCAATCACAAAAGCAGTACAGGGAGTTCTGCCTTCCAAAAGAAAGCAAAGTAATAATGCTGTCAAGGGAGAAGGGATAAATAATTAATTGGGAAGAAAATAAAGGGGGGGGGCATGAAGAATTATTCACAGCAACTTAATTTAATTGAAAGTGATTGGCATTTTAAGTACTAACAAAGAACTCCATCGTTTTGGGAAAAAGAAATGAGAAAAAAAAAAACAGAAAAGATACGAATGCTTTAATGGAGTCTACAAAGTTCTTAGTCCTCACAGAAGAGCCACTGCACACTTTCTTTCAAAGCTTCAAGAGGTGACTTCTGTAACAAAATAGGCTTACATCCCCAACCTCTCTACTCAGAACCCGACTCAGAGGACACAGGAACCCTCTACACAGTCATCTCCAACCACAGAGCAGAAACTGGACCGCTTACACACACTGTTCTCCCAGTGGGCTGTGTCATCTGTCATCCCATATATAACAATCTTCCCTCTGCAGCTCCTTAGAAGAAACACCAGGAATTCTTATCCTTATGCAGAGCGCTGCAGAGTGCCAACAGCCCATTAGCAGATGAGTGCAAGCTCTGCAAACTGAACAGGTTAGCAGGGATGCCGAGGGAATGTCTGCTGTGCGTCTATCTGTACCTGTATACCCACTGCCATGTGCTGTGCGGCTACATGTACTCACTGCCATGTGCTGTGCATCTACCTGTACCCACCACCATGTGTTGTACTTCTAAATGTACCCACTGGTGTGCAAGGACAGATGTGACTCCCTACAAATTCTGTCAATGACAATCATAGAATACATTTGATGAGGTTTATTTTGAGGCTAAGCTCCAAAAGCACAAATCCAAGTGGGTTTTAGGTTTTCTCTGATCTGTCAACTTATCAGTAACTTTTACACCTAAAGGTAAAGCAAGGCCTGGTGTTAACAGCCTTGTCATCCAAGCCACCCAGGAAGCTGACCAGAAGGATTCAAAGTTCAACAAGTGAAGAAAGGAGGTCAGAGGGAGGAGGAAGACAGAAGAAAGGATGGGAAGGCTGAGAGGACAGGTTTAGCATTCTAACAGCTCAAAGTTTAAGTACGCATCTTGGCAAATAGTACTTAGCCTGACTCGCTCAACTCCAGCATGCTGTTTCCATGGAACAGACGCCTGCCCCAGACACAAATCCATCTAACTAGCATGAAAGAATGAGTAAATATAAAATTAATAAAATGTGGGTCTGGGCTGGAGGGGCCAGCCAGGTTGCTATGGGACCTGAGTTTAATTCCCCAAACCCTTGGGGCTGGGGAAGAGAGAGGAAGCCCTGGGGAAATGAGATGGGAACCCCCTGGCGAGCCAGTCTAGCCTAATTGGCAAATTCCAAGCTATCAAAGACCTAATCTTAAACAAACAAGCAAGTGAAGGCAGATGGTGGTCAAGGGGCAACAAGATGGTTGTTGTCTCTGCACACATGCACACCTATGCATCGTCTCTGCACACATGCACACCTGTGTGCACACGCGAGTACTGGATGCAAACACACAAACTGGAGTGTGAATTAGTTCTGTGCCATGTAACCTTGTGCAACTAACTTAATGAAGCTAATCCAATTTACTCACCTGTAAACAGAGACAATGTTGATACCTCAGAAGATTATAAAAACTAATGCGATGATTTATAATGCAAAAACGTATAAAACATAGTAAAAACTCACATATTAACTAATTTCAATACAGGTATATCAGCAAATAATATATATACAGTAGCTAATTTTCCTGTTAAAGCCCAAAACCAATTATGTTCAAAATAATACAATTTAGCAATTTAGTCAAAGAAATATGGCATGGTCAAGAAAAACAAAACAACAGTATTAGCAAACGTAATTATAGTATTTTACCTCAAGGAAATGACCTTCGGAGCCTAGCCTCAAAATAAACAGTATTAAATGTATTATCTTTTTGTCACTGACAAAATGTGTAGTCAGTCACATCTGCACCCTCATGTCACAACAGTCATCCCCTCCACATCCAACAGCCGCTGTTAACCTGTCTGCCTGTTAGCAAAGCACCTTGCTGAAGATGAACAACATTCTTTGGGGGCCTGAGAAGAAGAAGAAGGGCACAGGGGGAGGGGGAGGGACAACAGAGAGGACTGACAAGAATTCAATAAAGACCACAGCAGTAATAATGGTTACTTCTCTGTTCTGCTGTTTTAGGACCATATCATAAATATGTCCCTCCCCTCAGAACTGTGTTCAGAAGATTTTATGGAGGTCTCTACTCTTCTGTCTCCTTGCTTCAGGAGCCGGCCTTGGGACGAGCGCCCCATGTCTGACAGGGCATGTGCTTCAGTCTCTTCTGCTGACACCCTATCACTAGCACTAATATGGGAAGGGGACAGGCAGGTGACACAATTTATTGACTCAGAAGTCAGAATTTCACAAACCTTAGATCAGTAGGTATCATAATCACCCTACCCTAAAGTTAGGGTTCTGTGACCTTTCGGCATCGCTTTATTCAGAAAGAATGAAGAGAAGTGTCCCCACAGGCTCGCACGCCGGCCCTCCCGGCCCTCTGCCCATCAACTAGCACTATCATCCACGGACTCGTAGGACGCAGAGCCCAGCAGGGAGAAGCAGGTCTCTAGGATCAGGCTCATTCCTCTGAAAGTTGTGCCTGGCCCCATTCCTTCCTTTTTCCTCTGCTTCCTGCTCACTCTAAGGTGAAGAGCCTCCTAACCCGCTCATTCTCCTCCCCACAGAGTAAATAGCCAAGCACTAAGGAGAGAAATCTGAGACCATGAGCCAAAATAAATCTTTGCTTCCCACAGCCAAGCATAAGGGACACACATCAAGCAAGGTTCGGCTGCTAGTGCTCTGACCATGAGTGTGCACACCCCATTAGCCACTGGAAACCAATGCTGGCTGCAGTGCCCACAGCTTCAGGAAGCTCTCTGAGCCACAGAGAGCTCCAGGCCAGCCAAGACTACATAGTGAGACACTTTGTCAAATAAATAAATATATGAAAATTGTGTTCAATATGCTATAAATGTTTAATGCTATAATTGTGTTCAATATGTGTTTAATTTCCTAAAATTAAAAAATATCAAGAAGCAACTTTTCAATGAATTGTTGCTTTAATATTAATCAGAAGCTAAATGTACTCTAAAAGATTACTTATATACCATATTTTTCAAAATAATAACATTGTCTTAAACTCTGTCAAAAGGTGCTCAATGATTATTACATACACTCTTCTACATGAGTGGATTTTACATGGACAATGGCTAGTTCACAGTCTTATGCATTACAGCAAGAACAGCGATGTCACAAGTCATTACAGCTACAACAGCCTCACTCAAGATGGCTGGTCTTTCAAAACTCTACTCAACACCATTTAATTCAGTAGTTCTCAATCTGTCAGACTGCGACCCCTTTGGGTCGAACAATCCTTTCACAGAAGTTGCATATCATATATTTAATTATGATTCATAACAGTAGCAAAATTACAGTTATGGAGTATCAATGAAATAACTGTATGGTTGGGAGGGGTCAGCACATCCTCAGGAGCTGTATTAACGGGTCACAGCACCAGGAAGGTTGAGACCCACTGAGGAGTAAAAGGAACTCTCTAAGTTTGCTCTGTGCCTCACATCACACACAACTGCATTGGAAGACTGCACTGTCCTTCCTTGGTGATTAACTACCTCTCCCCTCACAGAATATTCTCAATGGAAACAAAACTCTTACTTCCTCCACTAACAGTGTGGTGACTGTTTAAGAGCACTGTTCAGTATGCGGTGGCGCTCTGATCTTCTCACTTCTCATCTGGAAGACTTCTCAGCTCAACTCTCACATTTCCACCAAACCCAGCACCACCAAAATCACCTCGCTCAATTGAACATGGAACAAATAGCTCAATTGTTGGCCTTTGAGAGATTTTTAATTCATGCAAGAACACAAAATAATACATACTTGGTTAGGCAGGAAGGTGAAAGTTTTCAAAGTAATCCAACATAGTGGAACAGGGAAGAATGGTGTCCTGCTCCCCTGTTTAAACAGAAAAGGCAAACCAAGCAAGCCTACCCTCCCACAACATGCATACACGTAAGAGAAATCTCTTGCAAAATTATAAGGCCTCTTTGTACAGAGAGACGATAACTGCCCAAAGCCCAGCCTAATGATGCTGACGTTTTCAGAAATAAATATTAAGATGCAGTTTCACCATAAAGTACTAGATTTCACATAGGGCCAGGGAAGAGGGGCTAGGGCGATGGCTCAATGGTTGAAAGTACTGGCTGCTCTTGCAAGGATCCAGCTTGGAACCACCTAGCTCACGGCCACTCACAACTCTGTCTCCACTTCATTAATGCCCTCTTCTGACCTCCATGGGCACCAAGCATATGTGTGATACATACTCATACATTGAGGCCAAACAGACACACACACACACACACACACACACACACATACACAGGGAGGGAGGGGGAGGAGGGAACAGAAGAAGGATATGTGAAATGCAAAAGATTCATGTTTTTTTTTTATTTTTAATCATCCTCAATTCTAGAGTCTAAAATCACTAAGAAATCACCACCACCACCACCACCACCGGGCTGGCATGTACAGTTAATCCCTAGTACCATCAAAAAGTCTTAAAATACAGCTAAGTATATGGGAAAAACTAAGCATCTCTTTCATAGAGTTTTTACTATTAACTATGAAAATTATATTAAGTATTAACCATAAAACATCACATACATATCAAATACCATTCTTCTCACAAGCCTATGTCCTGCAGCCATCATGACCCTTCAGTAAGGGAGAGCTGTATCTCAGAATCACGCTGCATGGACTAAAAAGCAGCACAACCTGCAAGAAGAGATCACACACCATCTCTCTCGCACAGTCCAGCATTCTAATCCCCTCATTGTTCTTTCTTGCCCTCCTTTTTTTCAATGGAGCAATGGGGTCCTCCTATCTCTGTCCCCAGCTAGTCATGAACTCTCAGAACCAACCTTCCTACCTCACCCTCCCTGCGGCTGAAGCTGAAGCATGCCCAACTGTAGCCAGCCAGTCTCCCAAATTCTCTGACTTAAGATTGGCAAATAACCGTTGAGCTGATATGATAGTTTATTATAGTGCTTATGTTCTTCTTTGAGTGTTGGCTACATGGCTATATATTTTGATCTCATTCACCTCCTACCTCATCCCAATTTTGACACACACACACACACACA
This sequence comes from Grammomys surdaster, assembly GCF_004785775.1. NCBI lineage: Eukaryota > Metazoa > Chordata > Mammalia > Rodentia > Muridae > Grammomys > Grammomys surdaster. The sequence goes on along the minus strand of NW_021620537.1, from coordinate 639,674 downwards.
CACACACACACACACACACACACACTATGGATTCCAAGCCATATCACCCATATACTCTGAGATGTAAGGCCATTCACAAGTGCATGATGGAACAACCAGGGCCACACCCTTAAGGAACTGACTGCCTTCCCTGAAAGCCAATATTTCTTCAGCTAGGGGTGGAAACTTACAAGCCCCTCGCCTGAGTGTTAATTTTTAAAACTGTAAGATTTAAGAATTCTGTTTTTTCTATAATTACTCTCATAATTTTGGCAATAAACGTAATAGTAAAAACCTATGATACTCTGTATTTATGTGAGAAAACAGGAAAAGTTGAACTTCCTAAACCTAAGGCACAGAGCACACCTGCACATTTGCCTCTCCGTGAGACTGTGACAGCGAGTACCAGGAAACTGAGATCACGCTAACAGGACTCACTCAGAGAGCCCTTCTAAAGCGGGTATGGGCTGGGCTTCTCCCTTCTTCCACTAACACAGCTATCATTAATGCTTAGGGAGTAAACACTGCACACACATACACAACCAGCACTTCCCCTATCTCAGCTCAATCTGTAATTTACAAAGCTCCATCCTGGATCCGTCAGGTTGGTGTGGATTAGGATGAAGCAGTGATGGGAATCTGGTACTATCCTTAAAGGTGTTCTATAACATGTGTGAAATGTATTACTGTGTCTCAGTAGCAACAGGAAAGGCTAGGACTCACGGTGACCAGTGCTTCTGCCTTAGATTAGACTGTGGAGTCAGGCACTCACGCAGCATGAGCTCTGTGATCTGGACACTGCATGAGTGACACGGCCCCAGGACTGGGGCACTGGACAGTCCACACTAGTAAGAAAGGTAAACTTCAAGTTACGCTCAACTACGGAGACAACAATAAGGAGAAAGTAGTGTTGTTATTAGGACCATATTTTTAAATTTATTTATCTATTGGGGAGAGAGCATACTCCCCTTCAAGCATTTACAGATTAAAGAACAGCTGAGATCCTCAGACTCGAAGCAACGCCCATGTACATTGGGCCAGCTCACTAATAGAACTATCAATAATAACATAAGTATACTATTTCATATTTTCAAACGTCTTCACATTCACTGTCTGTTCTTTATAGCAACTCCAAAGAGTAATGCTTATGTATATTAAAGGAAAATATACTATATGCATAGTACATGACAGTGGCCAGCTGTTATAACTGTATTAAAGGTAAACCTTCTAAGGTCACAGTGGGGAAAAGTGAAAAACATTAAAAAAAAAAAATGAGGCAGAGGGCAAAGAATGAAGAGTCATGACAAAGAAAAAGGGACCAAAAAGAGGAGTTAAGACAGTCAGGAAAAAGGCCAGACAATAAATAGTCATAGCATTAATTAATCACACAGTTCCAGTGGTGGACAAAGAAAAAGAACATTTAGTACCATCCAACCTATCAGTCATCCCAGACAGGCTGATTACTAAATCTGACCAACACTCCACAGCCAACTGCCAGTGTCAGTAGCAAAGGTCACACACTCTGCTCATTTTCCACACTAGGAAACCTATTCTAGGCTAAACTATCACCACATAAGGCTGCTTGCTTTTTCTGTTTGTTTCAACTTTCAAAACATGAGCATAAGAATTTATGTCCTTGAGTGCAATGGTGAGTGGTTTTTATTCGAGCCAATTTAATAAAATGAAGAAGCTATTAAAACACACCTAAGATCATGTCAAGCCAGTCTTCCTAATTAGCTCCTCTATGGAAGAAACGATTAGCCTAACTTGGTGTTCTGCCAAGGATATACAATACACCAAGAACATCCCACATTTTATGAAAGACCTGAGTATGTTTCATTAAAAAGCATTAAAGCTGGGCTGCAGTTTAAAATGCTGGAAACTGGAGGCAGCTTCTTAGCACCCAAACACAGAATACCCACAAGTGTGGATGGATCATCTGATCAAAATGAATCTTAGTGATCAAAACTGACGATTCACCACTGCCCACACAGGTAGTCAGCAAGTAACAGGAGAGGCTGAGGAAAGACTTTCCCCATATCCTTTTCCTTTCTGGGGGCGGGGTCCTGCAGGCCTGAACTCACTGTGCCCCTCACACAGCTTTCTAGTGAGTGGTACAGGCATGCTGTCACGCCAGCTTCTATGATTTATATTTTAAGCCAATAATTCAATTTTATTCCAAGCTCCAAATCTCATGCCAATATTTCTCACCACTGAATATTTAAGAACTAAGTGTTTTGCATCATACCTTAGAAAGGAACAACAGAGAGCTTTAATCAACCACTCTGCTCTTAGGATGAAAACAGTGTAGAATTTAGGCTTTATCGGATACTGAATAAAACTCGTAAGTCAGCAAGATTTTTGATATGTGTATACTATACAGCTAGTTCTTAAAAAAAATTTAAGGTCACTATTAAGGTAAAAGGCACATTACCTCATGCCCTCTCTGGCAAACACAATGCAAAGGAGTGCTAACCACTGAGCTCCTGATGACCAAGCCAGCCACGGGCATCCCGACGCCGAAACCGAGTCATCTATTCAGCTCAAAAATCCTAGGCTGACCGCCCCATTTCTCATGCTGTTTTCCTCCAAAGCACTGAAACTACACAGAGTATAACAGTTCTAAATCATTTGTTATCCCAACTCAAACAACGCATGCTCAGAGATGAACAGGCCGCGTAAGTCTTAAGCAGCATCCGCAATCCACAGCCACGAAGAACAAGCCCTAACATGTTTTCCTACAGAAGTCCCCTTTCCCACCAGGAATCGCCAGTCTCTAATGTCCTCTTGGTGCTTACCTTATTGCTAGCTATGTCACAAGCTTAGGGAACAATAGGACAATACTAAGAGACCCATTCTAAACTGTACGAGGACTAGGAAAGAAGACTTAACTTTCCCTATAAATGCAGTCTTAAAACTGCTACATAAATACCAAACCAATATACAACTTCAAACTCCACCTTCCAACACAGAGATCCAACAATACCAGTTTAAAAGCATTGTCCTTGACACTGCATCATAACCACGTGTTTGATACACTCTATCTTTGTCTAGAATTACGTCACAATGTTGAGCACCCGAGAACTATACTATTTTCCTTAACGTAACCTACCTGTGTTTTCTATCTATCCAACATACTTGCTATAATGGTCATTCAGTATGCACGTTGGCTGTAATGAGCACCACCACCCCTGTGATCTCCTACCCTACTACTGAGTTTGGAATTAGTATTGCCAAAGAAAGGCAGAAAAGAAATCTCTGAAGAAAACTAGTCATCTACCCATACCCTGCAACAAGCCACTCTCCCAGGAAAAGCAGAAACCCCTCCTGACCAAGGGGCTTCACAGACTAGTCTGAAAATCTCCATCTTGGACTCATCTGTGCCTAAGGCATCCAATTACATCTAATTCTTGAGATCGAAATAAAACTGATCGTACTTATATGAACTAACTCATGTTCGGTTCATACAAGAAGTAATGGCTAACAGTAAGTCTTACCTCTGCCTTTGAGTTCAAAAGTCACAAAGGGACTCAGCACGAGCTTAGAAGACCAAAGCAGGACTCTTTCCTTAAATTTACAGCATCGGCTTTAGTTGAAAATTACAACACTGATCATCCTACTTTACTGTTGTATCCTAAGATAAAATACACCAGCTCTCACTTCTCTCCAAGACAGGAACCCAGGCTCTCTTACCTTAGATCAGTGGATAATAACAGTACATAATAAACAGGTTTCAGACATTAGATATTAAACAGAAAATCAGTGCAGGTCAGTGATTTCTCAGAGAAAGGGAATGAGGTGGATCCTACGAGGAGCCTGAAAAGCGTTTCCAGACCGCAGTCCAGGAGGAGAATTAACTCTGGAGGTTAGCTAAGGAGTCCAAACCAGCCCACTGGACTGCAGCAGCAGGCAGGAGGAGCAGTAGCCACTTATAAGAAACCTAAGACAAAACAAAGGGGAGAGGAGAGGACGCCTCCTTTGATCTTTCAGTCCAGACGCCTCCTCTCAAGTCCGTCTAAAGAAGCCCTGTCGAGCGCCCCTCTCACCAAAGGTTCAAGGACTCTGTTCATCACATCTACAGCATCTCGCTAACCAGGCTGGGTCACAGGGAGAGTCTGACTTCAGACTTACAGGTGACCTCCTGCACCAGGCTTCTTTCTATCTTCCCGGATTCCAGCAGTCCCACTCATTTCTTCTACTGGTACACAGGGAAAGCCATCTAGGTAAAAGCATGGAATGCGTTGTGGCAAATCACTCCTATTGAACGAATTTGCAGGCTAAGAAGAAAAGGGGGGTGGTAAGGAAGCACGGAGGGAGGGAAAGCTGGAGTTCAGAGAGAGCAGAAGGCTGGACAGTGTACGGCTGTGAAGAAACCAGAGAAGCATTCAAGACCGGGGTGTAAAGTCTTAACCAATGCTCCCGTAGGCTACAAGGGAAACTCTTGCAATGCACAGAACATCACAGAGAATTCTGAAGGAAATAACACAGATACTGCCTTCGCTCAGAGCAGAGTCAGCTGTAGATTAAAGGCTACATTAATCCCCCCTACAAAACCAAAACCAACCAACCAAACAAACAAACAAATCAAGTTGTTTCTAGATAATATGAACATGTCCCAAAAAGCAGCTTAGGAATATTTACAAAAGCATAGAAATATGCAATATATAACAGAATACAATTTATAATGCCTGGCTCCTAGTTATAAATCATCAGGATAATTTCTACAGAGGTAAGAAAGTCTTGGCCATAAGAAACAGAAATGCCAATCCATAAAATGTAACTCAGAAATGACAGGGAAGGCAGGATTTAATAAACAAGGATATCGAAAGAATTATAACAAAGTTCCTTTGTTAAAGAAAATACAGGAAAGTGAGCCCATCCTAAAGATGTAAACAGAAAATAATTTATTAAACATCCAAACTGGGCTTCTAAACTTGGAGGGAAGGGTGTGCTGACTGGGATTAAAGGCAGATTATACAGTACAGGAATGAGGATTTCTGAACTGAAGATGATATCAAAGCTACTTAAAAGAACAAATATTAAAAAGTCTGGGGAAATGAGCAGACATCACTGAGCTCTGGACAAGTCAATGCAACCTAACACGAATATGAGTTTCTGAAGGAGAAGGGAAAGAACACAGAAAACTGATTTGAAGTAGAACAGCCCTAATATGCAAACATAGTAACAACTATAAAACCATAGGTCCAAAAAAGTCCAACAAACCCCAAGGGTCTTAGTCAGCTTTGCATCCTTGTGAAAACATCTGACAAAAACAAACTAGAAGAGACGATTGTTTTGGCTCGGGCTTTAGAGGTTGAAGCCTATGGCTGGCTGAGTCCACTCTTCTTAGTCTAGACTGAAGTACATTAAAGCGTAGGCACTGGAGAGCAACACTGGGCACCTCACAGTAGCCATGGAACAGAGAGAGAGACACAGAGGGAAGAGTCAGAACAAGGTCAACCTCTCAAGGCTCACACTAACTTCCCAAGAAACTTGGGGTCCTACTTCCCACCACCTCCTAATATGTCCATCAAACTTGAAACCATCGGTGGATTAACTGTTCCATTTGTCTGGTAGAGAACTCATGAACTAATCACTCCCAGAAGCTACACCTCTAAACACAGCACTGTGTACCAAGCCGTCAACACATGGACTAGGGGAGAATATTCCATACCTGAACACAGGAAGCAACAGCAAGGGCCATAATAATCCAATCACTTAAAATCAAGTGAAAAAGCGCACAACCCATCAACAGGAGAAAGCGATGTATTACATACAGTGGAACAAAAATACAAATCATAGCAGAGACCGTGGAACCAAATCTTCAAAGCTCTGACAAAACAAATTAACGTTGACCTCCGTACTCAGCAAAAATGTTTTCAAACGTTAAGGCAGTAAATGCTTTTACAGACATACAAAAATGAAAAGAATTCAGACCAGATTCTTCGGTGTAAGTAATGATATAGAAATCTCATAGGATGAAAGAAAAATGAAAATCTGCATGAACACAAAGGAATGGGAAACACTAAGAATGGTAAGTACACAGGTGAAACTTAAAACGCTTAAAGAATGTTTGCATCTTTGAAAAAAATAATCGGTTACTTAAAGCAAAAATAATGTACTGCAGATGTATAACAATTTTAACAAAATTTATGGCACATATTATACCATAATTCATAAAGAAACCACATTCACATGGACAAAGCAGTGCTAGTGTTTCATCCAACGAGAAAAACATGAGGGGGGGGGGGGGAGACCTGCTTTCAGCCTAAAAGCACAAAAAGTAAAAGAACAGATGGAACAAGGAAACCAAAGGCAATTCAGAGATTTAAAGGCAACAACATCAAGAATTACATCAAAAGCAAACGCTTTAAGCATTCCACTTACTGAGGAGATTGTAAAATTAGATGCAAAATTCAACTATATGCTGCCTACAACAAATCTTTAGCATCCGAGATGTATCAAGGGTAAAGTGCTTATTGAGGAAGCATGAAGACCTGAGTTTGAACTCCAGTACCCAGATTAAAGCTGTGTGTAGCCACAGACATTTGAAGTGCCCAGAGTGGGGAGCAAGACAGGCAGAGACCCAGGGCTCACTGGTTAGACAGTGTAGCAGAAACACAAACCTACAAGTTCAGTGAAACATCCTGTGATGTGTAATCTTGGTTGTCAGCTTGACCACATCTGGAGTCAACTAAACCCAAGCAGCTGGGCAAACTGTGAGGGGTTTTTCTTGATTGGATCATTGTGGTAATGACCCACCCTAAACTAGGCCACACCTTCTGGTAGCAGCCCACAAAAAAAGACGTGACAAAGGAAGCTTCTACTGCACACTTGTTTGCCCTCATCCTGCTGGTATCAGAATCTACTTCTTTAGGATCCCAAGATATACTGAAGACCAGCTGAGACATTCAGCCCTATGAACTGAACAACCGTTGGATTCCTGTCCTTTCTGTCTCCGGAGACAGCTATGGTTGCACTACTGAGACCATAGCCTGTAAGCCACTCGAATAAATCCCTTTTTAGTGCATGAATACATACATACATACATACATACATGCATGCATACTACATACACACATACATATAACATATACATGTGTATATACACACATTCTATCAGTTCTGTTCCTCTCGAGAACCTTGACTACTTCAAATCCTATCTCCAAAACTAAGATGGAGGAACTGGGAAGTGGCTCAACCAAGAGGACCAGAGTTCTGATCACCAGAACCCATGGAAATCTTGGGTAGACACCATGGTCCACCTGTAATTCCAGCCTCCAAAGTGACGAGATGGGGTATTTTTAGTGCAAGGTGGTAAAACCAGCTGAATCTGGGAGCTTTAGGACTAAGAGAACTGGACTAGAAAGAAGCAATAGCCTATAGAAGGGCAGATTCTTAATATTAACCCTGGACACCCACATGAACATGCACATAATCTAAACATGCACCTGTACACAAATGTGTACCCACACACATGCATATATGAATACACACAGGCTCAACACTACATACTCAAACATATAAAAAGAATTTAAAAAATAGAGAGAAGCAAATAATACAGACGTCCCGTGGCACCTCTGGCTTCCACTAACAAGATGGAAACACACCACACTGACACCCATCAAAAGACAATCACCTACATTAACGTTGCACAGAACAGACATCTGACTTGGACCAGTCTGTGCTGCTATAACAAAACACCTCGGAATTTTACTTCCTTAAACTTGTGAAGCCTAGGAAGTTCAAGATCCAGGAGGTAGCCTAATGAGGGGGCAGCAGAAGGAACCTACCTCCCAATGCTCTGGGAATTGCATCTCCAACACATACACTTGTCTCAGAGCAAAGGATATTAACAAGGATGGAGTTATCTCATACTGAAAGAGGCTGGCTACAAAGACATGATCCTTAGACATTTACACACCTCATCACAGTACCTCAAAATAGATTAAGCAAAAATGAACTGAAAGAAGAGACCACAAAAGAATTCAAAGTCTGACAGGACAAATTAAGCAGAAAGAAAAACGCAAGCCAAAGAGGCCTGACTAGCACCGCAGAACAGACATGTAGAGCCCAGACCACCTTACGAAAGAATAAACTTTCCCGGGCTCTTGGAACACTGAGAAAGTTTATCAGTTTCTTTGAAAATATGTTCTTGTTTATGTATTTTGAGTCAGAATTTTGCTGTGTCGCCCATGCTGGCCTTAAACTCATCTTATGCAAGCCTCCTGTGTCAGCATCGCAAGTAAACAGAACTACAGATATGTACTATCATATCAGGGGCTTACAGTATACTTTAAATTGATAAGTGCAACTCTATATTGTTTAAAGCATTGTAAAACTGCTACATCAAGCTACCAAACCCCATGCCATACTTCACATTTATTTTCTGTTATGCTCTACGTGGGTTATTAGCAAATTTGTAAGTCTACAATACAGTGCCATTCACTATAGTGACAGAGTTAACACTGTCAGCTTGACAGGATTTAGTATCACCAGGAGACAAACCTCTCCATATCAGATGAGGAATCATCTAAATTAAATTAGCCTCTCCCTGGAGGGGTCATCTAGACTGGGCTAGTGTCTGAGCTGCCTGTGGGTGACTACCTAGATCAGGTCCATAACTGTGACGAATCCTGTTCCTTGAGGACTCCTGGACAGAAGGAGGAAGAGAGCGAGCTGAGCATTCCTGGCTGGTTCCTGGCTGCAGATGTAATCAGCTGCCTCCGTGCCATGACCACGCCTCCGTGCCATGACCACGCCTCCGTGCCATGACCACGCCTCCGTGCCATGAGCGACTGTGTCTCAGACTGTGAGCCAACACAGGACTCTTCCCTTCAGTTGCCTCTATCACAGCAACAGGAAAAATAACTGATATAGTTACCACATTGCAAACAGAATTCTGAACTTATTCTTCCGACTTAAGTAAACATTTCTGTTCTCTAAATATCTCCCCAACTCTTCCCTGTCAAACGCCAGTCTCTGGTGACCTCCAAACCGCCCTCTGCTTCTCGAGTTCGACTTTCTCAGATTCCACACATACTTGAGATCATGCAGTGCTTGCATTCTGTGCTTGGTTTATCCGACCTAACCTAATTTCTTTCCGTGCTCAGGAGCAAATGCCAGGCCTGTTTTCTTTTCATGGCTAAGTGGCATTCAATTGTGTATGTGTGACAATTTTTTTTATTCATCCATCCATAGACCTTAAAGTTGACTGCATGTTTCTGCTGTTGTAAATTGTTCTGCAATAGCCAGGATGATGCAGTAATCTTTTTGACATACTGATTTCATTTTCTAGGTACCTAGAAGCAATAGTGGACTGGATTATGAGGCAATGTCTGCTTTCATTCTTTGATGAGCCTCTATCACATTTTCTATACTGATACATTAATTCACATTTTCAAGACCAATGTAAAGGTTTCCTTTCACCACAATTTCCCAACACTTGTTGTTTTCCAACTTTCCATTAATGGCCTTTCTAACAGATGTGGATAGCATCTCATTTCATATTTCCTTGGCAATCAATAACACTGAATGCTCTTGCATATATAAGAATTAGTAATTTTCTTTTGAGAAGTGTCTTTTCAGAGCACTTAAATCTGATTATTTCTTACTACTGAGCTTAGTCCCCTAAACATCTTAGACATTAACCTCTTTTCAGATGTATGTTTGCAAATATCTTCTCCTGTTCTACATGACAAGATTTAACTCAAATCTCAGGCTAGGGATGCACTCAGTGGCCTGCCTTGACCACAGGAAGCCCTAGGTTTGATTATTTGATTCCTGGTGCTGTATAAATTTGGGCTTGGGGGAACATTCTGCAATTCCTGGTGGAAACGGGAGGATAAGAAGTTCAAGGCTATCTTCTATTTGACTACACAATGACTTTGATGCTGGCCTGGGCCACATGAGACCCTGCCTTTAAAAGTAAAGATTTGACTCATTTATTTATGTGGTACTGAGCCAGGGAAGCCAAGTGTAAAAGCAGAGACGAGTGAAAACATAGCAGTAATCCAAAGTGACAGATATCAGGCACAGTCTACAAATACTTTTCACTTCAGAAATGATACATGTCTGATACATTAGATGCAGAGTAAAAGAAAAGGTCGCAGGAAGCCTTAGAAATCTTAAGGGATGAGGCTGTTGTCAAAATGAGAAGGAAAGAAAATGAGTTTGGGTGACACAGGGACAGAAAGATCATATGACCTGTTCTGGAGATAATGAATTTGAAAAGTCTGTTAGCCCTCCTTTCATTAAAATGTCAATGCAGCTGAGTTATCTAAGTCTAATGCTTAGAAAATAAGTCTGCGCTAGAAACATTACTGTATTTATAAATTTAGCTTAACTAAAAATTAAGGAAATACTAGTGATTTAATAACATCACCTCACAGCCTCACTGCGGCAGAAATGTAAACCTGAGCACTTGTAGCGCTGTGTGTTCTGTGTTCTGACAATACAGCGTACCTTAACCTTTGGGGTAAACATTAGTAAGGAACATGTTTCCTTTGAGCCAGACAACCCCCTTGTCAAAAATCACACTAGTCGGTAAACAGAGACACATAAAGATTCTTGCAACATTGTTTATAATAACAAGCCTTAAAAGTGGGGGAGGTTGTGGAAACAAATTGACTATTACTGACATAATAATTTAGGATACATGCATAGTATGGAATATTACATGGCTATTAGAATAAGTCAGAACATGTCAGATATGACATGAAAAAGGTTTATAATATTAAATGAAAAAAAGCAAGTTGTAAGACAACATATAGCAATAAGTTTCAGGAATATTTCCTTTAAGGAAAAAAAATACACCCTAAAGTAGAAAACTAATATTGGGAGCTTTAGGAATTCCTATTTAGATAATTTCCCAGGAGGCCAGTAACTATGCCTTATTTTTGAATACACCTATTGCTTTAGTGGAGATAGATCTCCCCATCAGGATATTGTTGACTTTAACCAGGTTGCATTACAGTCATTAACAGACATTACAACCCTTTGGAATCTCCTACAGCCGAAGACATAAGCTATAAAAACTACTTTTAAGGGTAAAATGTTCAATAGCCTTCCGGTGCCAAAACAAAAATGCTTTTTAATGTTGCATCTTACAATTACAGCAAACAACCAAAGGCTTTCTTCTTCAATAGCAGAAACAAGCTATTTCAGTCCATTTCGTTGAGTAATATAATTATGTTCATTACATGGATATAAGCAAAGGGCAAGGCATTAAACCAATCCCTTTGTGTCAGAAATTGAGTTTTCTCAGAATGATATTCATTCTCAGCAATATATGCATCGATAATACAATTTATAAATGCTATTTGAACAGCTCAACTGCAGTATAATGTCAGCAGAAAGTCTCAAACTGCTTGGTGTAATTACAGGAGTCCTCAATTAGGAATCAAACATACCTGAGTTCCAATTCTGACTCCACCACTTACTAGCCATACAATCCTGGGCAAATTATAATTTAAGGATTATTCTATATCTGAAAAATAGTTATCTCTGGTGTTCTTGGAAGATTAGATAAGAATATCACGATGAAAGTTATCTAGTCATGGCCTGACTCTTGTCTCTTTCCTGAGGAGTCCGGGTAACCGCCAGAGTCTCAGGACTGCCTTTGAAGCAAGACTTGTTTTTTAAGGGGGTGGGAGTGGGGGACGGAGGCAAGGTGCAGGGGGCATTTACAGTTTCTTTCAAAGATGAGGAAGGAAGAACACTTGAGGCCAGGAGTTCTGGGCTAGCCTCGGCAACACAACACTTGTGTCTTTTAAAAATAAAAATACTTAGAAAAAAATCTAATCAGAAGATTAATGAGATGACAAGTTATATTTCCTCTGTCATGTTGGCATCTCTGGGTATTTTTACATTTGAGAGCTATTTTTTTCTGTTTTCCCCCCCTCTTTAAGACGAGAATAATGCTGTGTAGCAGCACATGCTGGTGTTGAACTCACCATCCTCTGGTGTCAGCTTTTAGAGTACTAGAACTACAGGCCTGGCCCACCATGGTCAGCCCTCGATTGTTTCTCAGAATTCTTTATTCTGGTGCATATTTGCTGTTTCTCTCATAGTTAGCACTTACTCCCGACAGAGCATGTTTTCCCTTGAATGAAAACCCTGAGGATGCATATGGGTCTACCTGGGGCGGCCTACAGTCTCAGGCAGCTGAACTTTTACAATTATCCAGGTGGTGTATACAAACAACCTTCAAACGATGTAGAAAAAAATGTTAGGCAAGAAGGACAATCAGCTAATTTAATCATGTCTAGCCTCTATATCTAGAGAATTCCAAAAACCAATACAAGAAGTAATAAATACAAATGCTTATTTTAACAACTTTAATTTACTGTAAGATGAGTCACTTTCTTCCTGCAATACATGACTGAGGCCAGACTATGACTGTACATGCTATAGTGACGAGCCACATGAACGGCAAAGGTATATATTGTTCAACCATCAATATTCAAAGTGATGATTTCTAGCATATAAAACCTTTTTAAATCCAGTACATAAATTCAATAGTTCTTCAAATGTCACTCTAGAAATGAGGGCTGGAAGTACCTTTGGCTTCTCTCTCACACTGAGCTGGACATCAATCAAATGATACTCTCTCTATAACACTACTCATTAAAATGAGTTCAAGGCTTCTGTAAAAATCTACCAAAACTTGGAAATATCTACTATATATACAATTTAAATTCTTTTCTGGTACTCCTTTTCTTGAAAATTAATCCATACCCCCAAACTGCATCTAGCTGTTCCTCAAGGTAACTTTAAATCGTGTTTAAGAAACAGTCCAGGTCAAAGTGTATGCAAAAGCCGCTTCCCATATTCAAATTATACCCTCTGAGCTGATTTTCAAGTGCCATGTACATTTTTAAATCAAAACGCGTCAATCATTAAGTCTCTCAGCCTCCAGAGCACTTCCAAATACCAAAGTTCTCCACTATCCGGAAGCACCGACTATCCGAGCTTTCGACTGCTGTTGCACTAGTTCGCACTCCAATTTTCTGTTTCAAGCACCCTTTCCCATTCCGGCACTGAGAGAAACTCTTTAAGATGCCCATATGGTTCGCTCTCCCCACTCTTTTCCTTTCACAAGGTAAACCCTGTAATCCCGAACCCTCAACGATCCCCTCTTGTACATGCAATCAGCCTACACTTACGACCCTACTCTGAAGCCCAAACCAACCAGTTAGCGCCACTCATAAAGAACTTCAGTCCCCCAGATGTCTGGATTCGGTACCATCAGAGCTTTTCATCTGCTCCGCTGTCCCACACGGCCAGCCTACCTAAGCTGTCAATTCTAAGGTCCCTTACCACCCTAGGCTCAGGCACGCCTGCCACTCACTACAGTGAGCAGCTTTCACTCCCCATCATTCGGAGTCTCCTTCCATTTCTGCCCATCTCCCCTCGATGAATCTCCCCACGACCACCATCCCCAAAGGATCCTGTGCCCAGGTGCCCCTAATTCAAATTCCAGTCCCCATCGCTGCACATGACTGAGGCTTTCCAGAACGATTCGGAAGAGATGAGAGAGTGAGCGTTCGTGTCCTCCAGCTGCACCAGCCCCATGCAGACTTGGGTCCCCTCTCTCCTGGGAGGGCCGACGGGGCAGCCCTCTGGCCAGAGACCTCGCGCTTGCAGCTCGTTAGCCCAGCTTCCCTCCACGGTGGCGGGAGCTCGACCTGCCTGGGTCCCCGCTCTCGGGACTCTCCGAGGCCCCCTGCGGAAGCCCATTTGTATACCCGGCAATGCCCACCCGCCAGCCCGGCCCCGGCGAACCGCTCGGCTGCCTCACCTAGCTTCGCCCGGGACTCCTCCAGCTTCTGGATCTGGTTCTCCAAGAAGAGCATCGCCACCGCGAAGGCCACCACCGCCAGCAGCTGCAACTTGGGCGGCATCATAATCCTGAGGAGCCCCATGAAACCCGCCGCTCGCGATCAAGACATACCGCGGGGGGCGGGGAGCGGGGCCCCGAGGGCGACCGAAGCGCCGGGAGGAGACCCCGACCCGGGAGCTGCGCGGACTGCCGCGCCGCAGCGACCCCCTCCTCCTCTCCGGTCTCCCGCCCGCGGGAGCCAGCGCCGGCCGCCCGGTGCACGCTTCTCCCCAGCCCACTCGACGGCCCTGGCGCCCTCCTGCCGCTGGTCGCCTGGCTTCGGGACCCCGCGGCCGCACGCCCTCTTCCCTCGCTTCCTCCCTTCCCTCCCTCGGTCGCTCTCGGCCGCGCGCTCCTCCAGCAGCGCTGCGGCTGCGGCTGCGCCGCCCTCGGCCCGCCCCCTCCCCTCCCCCTCGGCCACCACGCGCACGCCTTGACGCACGCTGCCGGGCAACCAGAGGCTCCGCCCCCATCCTCCGGTACAGTGGCGTTCATTGGTCCGAAGAGCGGCCGCTTATCGCCCTTTCGGTTCGATTTACGGTTGGGTTCCTTGTCACAGGACTCAAGCAAGGCGTTGTTCGATTGGGTAAATTCAGAGAAGGAGGCGGTACTAGTAATGGACGATCTGGGGCTTCGTGGATAGCGGATGTGCTGTCGTGAATAAGAAGCCCCGGTGTGGGGAGTTTAGGAAAATGCCTGATTTGAATCTCTAAAAGAACCCGAGGGCTGTTTAACAATCGATCACTTTCAGGCTCCAATGGTCGCCTAACTTAACACTCGTCTTTGTGGGATAATAGGCTTGTAGCAGCGGCCTTTTGCGGCGGGTTTCGCATCAGGCAGTGCAGTGGACGTCCCCGGCACCGGGGTCCTCAGATACCTGAAGATTGACGGCAGATCGCAGGGATGGCGGCAGGGCAGGGTGGGTGGCTGCGGCCCGCTCTGGGACTGCGCTTGCTGCTGGCGACTGCGTTTCAAGCGGTGAGTGTGGAGCACCTCTGTGGCTGCCCCAGGCCGGTCGGAGGGCTTGGATGTGGAAGGGCAAACCCGCGGCTACGCATGGGAGCCGCCCGTAGAACGGGCTGCCTTAGTGGCCGCTTCCATCCGGAATGAAACGTGGCAGAATTCCAGCCGGAGCTCTAGAGACGATGGTCTCCTCACTTCAGGCTGCTAAAATCGACTTTTCAAGAACGCAGTGGGTACATAAAGTCAGTCATAATGCTTAGAAAGGAGGGACGTTTCTTTGAAAGAGACACAAGTGGATGAAACTACCGCTGCTTACAAAACTCCCAAACCTTAAAGGGACATCATCTTGGTTTTGGTCCAGACAAGCAGTTTTCTTCCTTAACAAGAAGGCGTGGTTCTGAATCTCTGAAAGGAAAAAGCTAGTTTTGACTTCCTTAGCTACTTATATAACAGCTGTATTTTGGTAAACTACTGTGGCAGTTTCCTCCCACTCCCCATATTTACAAGTCTACTACTTCGGGTTTTTAAGTGATTTATTCAAGATTTTGGAAACTTACGATTATACCGTAGGTCTCTAAATACTCTGTTTTTCATAGACCTAGTAGTTTGCAAACATTGTCTCCGCTTTTCTTACGTTGTCCGAAGGGTGAATTCTTAGCGTCTTACATTACAGTACAATGTTGTTTTGAGACATCTGGTACTTAAGAAAACGCTTAGGGGAGATCCCTTTAAACTTTCTGTACTGGAGAAATAAGTGAGTTGTTTTCTCTTTCCTGCCATCTTAGTCATTTGAGTTTGTTACCACTACTAAATGTTACAAAGGAGTAATGTTTTCAAACTACCTTCTGAATTTCAATAGACAATAAATAGCTGTGTAAACACCGGCCCCCGCTACCTTGCCAATCAGTTTTAAACAGTTTATCCATCCTTTAGGTTGGTGAAGCAGTTCCCTCTTATATGCACTGTTTGAGCTAGTCAGTTAATTTAACTAAAAACCCAAAGCTACTGTAATTCCTAATCACTGCCTTTAACTGGGACCACTTAGTTCTGCCGATAACCTCTCATCTCCCAGTAGACTAGACTGACTTATTTTTCACGGCAGTCTCAAGACAATACTCCAAAAGAGCAAAAGCCTCTTAAGACCTTGCCATGGAAATCGCGGTCCCCTCCTGGGAGACCAAGGCTAAAAATAGAAAGATGCCAGATCCTCCCGATGAGTGGATAGATCCAAACTCCATCAGATTAGACTTGTCACAGTCAGTCCCCAGACCAAGCCACAGGTGAACAAAGAGACTCCACAGCCATATGGGAAGAATGACTGAATTGCGTTGCAAAGAAATGTCCCTACATACTAGGACCAGAATAGGAAGAGTTTATGGCTACGTGTGTGCCACGGTGACTGTCCACCAAATCTAACTTAAAACTCAGACATCTTTTTGACTCCTTCCTTACTTTATATACTGCGTGTACTGGCAGCTACCTAGCCTTACTAATTCTTACTTCCTAAATATACCTGAAAACCAGTTCGATGTTATGAGACCTTTCTTTTTTAAAATAACAGCCCAGAGGGTTTTCTTTGAATTGCCTCATGCTTTAAATAAAAGTTGCCTTTATCAGCTTCCTAATTGCCCAAGGTAAGAATGTGTTGCATTCAGTTCTCTGGACTGAGTCGAATTTGGTAATTGAGGCCAGTATATGGACTCAGCTGTGATTCATTAACTGATTTCCACATCTAATTTCTTTCTCATTCTGTCCTTACCTATCTAGAGTAATATCTCTGAAATTTAAATCTGTTGTGCTTAAAAACTCCCACTTTTAAGATGGAGTTTGTCTTTAAATGTTCCTTAGCAAGTTGTCTACCAGGCTTATTTCCCAGTGTTTGCTTATTCTACTGGGAGAACCAAGGGCTCGGAAGAACTGGGGGACTTGCTCTAGTGAATTTCATGGAGTTTGTTCTCTCTCAGAAGCTGTCTCCCCTACAACCAGAAAAATGGTTGTCATCTAGTCACCCTCTGAACTGCCTTCCATCATGGGGGTTCTAAGAATCAAACTCAGGTCCTCAGAGTTGGCAGCAAGCATCTTTACCCACTGAGCCATCTTGCCACCCCTCAGCCTTCAGTTTTCAGCTAAGAAATTAACTTCCTTCCGAAAAACAATCTCTCTGCCCCTAAACTAAAGCCATTCTGTGTGTCAGTGGTGGTCAGTACCTGATCTCTCAGCTACCTTTCAGTTGTATTGGTTCTGAAACGCCATTTTCCCAGTGTGCTAACTGGATCTCACCTTAAAGAAGGGCCCCTCCCGATTACTTTTTGTCTGTACTGACATACATGTAAGGGAATACCATACCTTGACATCTAAGTGGACTTGAGACTAACCTGGGCTACATGTAGCAAGTTCCAGTCCAGCCCAGGCTATATAACAAGACTGTCTCAAAAGATGGACCAAAAAGCAGACCTTACAAAGTCTTAACTTCTCCCTTTCATATTCTCTCATACTAGTTTATAATCCCATGCTGTGCTTATCCTGTGGTCTTAATCAGATCATAGCCCTGCACCCTCCATTTCTCCTGCCAATCAGGGTGTAGCCAAAGAGAACATAGGCACCATTTTCCTTTAGTTTCCTCTGAGTCTCATGTTGTTGACTTGTGGCCTGTGAAGTTCCAGCATCTTCCCATGGTTGTTAAGGATCCTGCAGCTCCTCTGAAGTGGTGATGAGTCATGCTCAGTTCCCAAAATAAATGCCTGAAGACCATAGGAGGTCACCCCAAATGCCATGACCCCTGCAGTGGTGCCTTCTGTCTGTAATGACAAGTATTTATAAGAAACAGAACCCTTGGCAGTGAAAAGGGGTGTGAAGAATTACTGGAAACACAAAAAAAGTTAGGCAGATCCTTGGATTTTGCAATTGGGGAAAAGACCAAGTAAACTGGACCCTTGTCAAGGGTGAGAGTCACACAATACAGCTTTGGAACCGCAGGAAGGAGTAAAACAACTTTGTGACTCCTTGACACCTTGGAGTCTTAAGCTCATACATCAGTTGAGAATTGTTTTAGTGTCTGCACCTCTAAGTATCTCTAATTTCAAGTTAGTGGCAGTGCTTACTTAACAGCGTTTCCATGAAATGACAGCTGGGATAATAGCAAGTGACTTAACCTGGAAATACATTCTGAGCATGTGTAAAGATTAGAACAGTACATTTTAGTGTGACCTAAAGAAGCTCTTTAACAAAGCTCCTCAGAACTGGTATGCAGTCCTTGTTCAGTTTGACCCTTCTCCATGTATCTTGTGTGTCACTATCCACTCCAACCCGCGGAATGAAACGGCGACGCACGGAGCTATTCTCGAAGCCGTTTATTCAGGATCCCTGTCTTTTTCTCCAACGGCCCCTGAGCCTCTCTCCATGGTCCTTAAATCTCCTGCCTGCACCACTCAGATTCTGCCACGAATGCATTCTCAATTGGCTTGGTGCAGCATTCATTAGATGGTCTGATCTTACGTAGCAGCGAGTCTGCTCAGTGCTAACTGTGGATGGGGCTTTCCAAGGGTGTATGAGGAAGTCAGGCGCCATTTTGGACTGGCCGCCGCACCCGCTCCTCACAATTCCCCCTTTTATTTAATTTTGGCGGAGAGAATGCCTGTCTTAGGTTGCCCCTTGCAACAATGCTCCTTACCCGTCATCAGGAGTCAAACAGCTCTGGTTTGGTCCCTGTCTTAGGTTGGTAACATGTCCAAGGAGTCTTACCCATCTCTGACTACTTCTCTAGCATGCTGAGCCACACTTCAGGAGATTGACCCATCTCCACCACTGCAAATGCTTGCACCATCAAGGCCTGATTCTTAGCCTGTCGAGCTCTCATGTTACACATGCACCAGAACGCTAGGCAACTGATGAGGAGCAGGCACAGAGCCACACCCCCCCCCCAATTCCAGCCCACTCCTTCAGATGAGACATTGCTTGAAGTGTCTAGTCGGTCAGCCCGGCAGCAAGGGAGGCATCTACACGAGTAGAATGAATATGCATGATGTACTGGCGTAGGTCTCTCTCTCATCAGGGCATCAAATTCACCTGACCAATTACCTACAAGATACTGAGAAAGGGCTTTAGACAAATTACCTGCTCTGCTAAAATTTTGAAAGGGCACGGAGGTCACACAAAGTCCCGAATATTTACACTGGCATCCCAGTTGAGCTAATTCCATTAATATATCCACCTGTTCCTGTACCAGATCCACTCTCTGATTAAGAAGCAGAATGCATGCTTTCAATTGACTATTTACCTGGCTTTGAATATCCAATGCCTCTGCAACTCCTGCAGACAAATCATTTAGGGTGGCTGCTGTCTGATCTGTTGTAGCCAAAGCAACAGCGGCTGCCATGGCAGCAGTAGCAGACACAGCAATAGCTGCAATTATTGGAAATCTCTCTTTGATCTAAACAAGGTCATGGCCGAAGGGGCTTCAACAGGCCACGGGATATAACGAGGCATTCTGGCAACAATAGCCAGAGAAAACTTACTTGCATCCCAACAGGTGGCATAAAAGCAGGTTTGATTACTACCTTGCAAATAACTATCGTTATAACTGCCATTATATAATATAAAAACAAAAGGAGGCCACACACATACCGGTGTAGGCCCATAACTAACATTTTGACCAATACTTAATAACCCCACAGAATTTTCAAAACTACTATCACTACTATTCCAACTAAAACTAGCATTACCCATCCCTCCCCCTAATAACATACTCATAACAGAAATATCAATACAACTACCATTAACCCTACACATCATCCACAAATCAAAAGGATTACTATGCATTACTTGGGATGGATTTTGATATGTCCAATTATACCCTGAAAAGGTGGCATTATGACCAGTGCCAATATATGGAGAGGCAAAGGCTTTGGATAAACCAATAGAATACCCCACCTATACTCATTACCCTGATTCAGGGGAAGATGCATCCAAAATATTGAATACATTGCTCTATGCCCAAAATAGCCAATTGAGCCACAGCTGTAGAATAATAGGTTAATGTTTTAGCTGGAGAAATTTTCGGATGAATCCAAAGCAAAGGAGCTCCTTGCCACAATACCCCAGTAGGTTGACACTCAGTAGGCAAGATGCATAATAAAATTGCTTGGGATTCATCTCTACACTTTAAAGCTGCTTTCTGCATGCTCTCCTCTACCAATTGTAAAGCTATTTTAGCTTCAGCAGTAAGCTTTCTAGGAGAATTTAAATCGGGGTCACCAGGCAAGACATCATACAATGGTTGCAATTGTTTATTAGACAAACCAAGATAAGGGCTAACCCATTGGATATCTCCCAATTAATTTTTTGTGCCAACTTCACACTGAAATAACACATTAGATATACTGGTAGATTAAATAAAAAAGGTACTAAAAAGACATTCCTCTATTTCTTGTTAGCTTTTAATGTGGTTTTTACTAGAAAATATAAAGTTATACAGTCTACATTTTATCTATTAAATGGCACTGTTTAAGGACACAGACCTTTAATTAGGTTGATTGATACCAGAAGCAAACCTCTATGACAGCATGCATACAGGGAATTTCTCAAGAGCAATATAGGCTAGATTAGAATCGTTGCAGCTTTTACCAATTATGATTCTGTGTTCTTATTCATTCAGTAATTACAGATTACACTTGAAAAAAAATGGATGAACGAGTTGGTTCACTTTATATGGACCTTGGTAGTTAATTTCAGTTCCAAATTGCAAAATGTTAGTTCTATATAAACCAAAGTGGTCAAATTAACACGAGCACTATTCAGTCTTTAAAGATAGCCCTAAACTCATAGTTGCTGATGTATAGAATTTCCACAGTAGATAATCTATCATTCAATCATTGTCTTATCTGCACACTCAAGTCAAAAACCTTTAAAACAAAGGAAGCAGTAGCAGTCCAACTGGAACAAGCGGCCACTGAGATGCAAACAGTGAGTGACATCATTGTAGACTTAAATTGTTTACTGGGCAAACACTATCGTTATATGCTTCCCTTCCCAGATACAGATGTTTGTATTTTTAAATAAAGAAAATTGAATTTTAAACATTTGCATATAAACTAAACAGAGACCTGTCTTTTTTTACCCTAGAAACAAAGTTTCCCTATGTAGCCCTTTTTGGTCCGATCCCCTTCTTTTTCAACAAACTCCAAAGAGCTTGGCTCACATTACTTGAAGAAGATGAGTTCCCCATGGTGCTTGGGGTGACTTGTCCCGCAACTGGGAACCTTATTGTCTCTTTACCGAGAACTTGTCCTTGTCCCACTTACCTGGGAACTTACCAGCTAGCTGCCCTGATTGCAAAGAGTTCTGAGCTTCCCCGTACGGGCCACCACTTGTTGCTACACACTCCAACCTGCGGAATGAAACGGGGACACCAGGAGCTCTTCTCGAAGCTGTTTATTCAGGAACCCTGTCTTCTCCAACGGCCCCTGAGCCTCTCTCCATCAGCCCTTAAATCTCCTGCCTGCACCACTCAGATTCTGCCACGAATGCATTCTCAATTGGCTTGGTGCAGCACTCATTAGATGGTCTGATCTTACATAGCAGCGAGTCTGCGCAGTGCTAACTGTGGACGGGGCTTTCCAAGGGTGTATGAGGAAGTCAGGCGCCATTTTCGACTGGCCGCCACACCTGCTCCTCACACTTGTGATCAGTGGGTGGCACAATTACAGTTGTTAGTATTTTTCTTATTACTGATCTAACCATGATGCATCACTGAATTCCAGAGGCTAGTCTGTTTGCTGTTGATTTAACAGTGACTGAGACCAGCTGATTTTTAAAGAACCTTGTTTTGGTACCCAATTCTGGAGGCTGCACAGTACAAACTGGACAACCACAGCTGGTGTGCTCCCTGACTGTAATCCTAGTGGAGAAACAGAGAAAACTGCACATAGCTACTTCCCCACACAAGAACTACATGAATCAACTCATAAGGGTCCCCATACCTATAACTAGACCCTGCCTCACTACACTGCATTGAGGAATTGGGCATCCACCACGTGGGTTTTGGTGAGGACATACACAGTCAGACCTTTGCAGAAAATTTAAAGGCAGGCTAAGATTAGATTCTGTTAATGTGTATGTACTATATGTGTCTCTGTGTATATCTGTCTGTCTGTGCTTACAAAGATCAGAAATTAGTCATCGGGTATCTTCTAGTGCTCTGAGACAGGGTCTTTTACTGAGCCCAGAGCTCAATGTTTGGCTAGATTAGATCACCAGCAAGCTCTAAGGATCCATCCATTGCTCTGGATCCAGACTCATGTCCTCACATTTATGTCACAGGCATTTTACCAACCAAGCCATCTCCTCATTCTCAGGGTTAAAAATCTTAATGCAATTTTTTCTTGTGTAGTCTTTGACAAATTTTCTTACTGTTTCCTTCCTAAACGTAGTGGAATGATGATGTAAAGTACTTAGCAGACTATCTGGTGGTTTGTAAGAACTTCAGTAATGGCAGTGTTTCTGACATTCAGTATATTGGGGTTCATTCCCTGTAACCCCATCTATTTGTCTCCAAATTTGAGATCTGTTCAGCATTGCCTCCTCATCGTTTAACCTGAATTCCATTGAGGCCCTGGGATCCATCTGGCTTTGCAGTCTCCTTCCAGTGCTGGAGCCACAGATGTACATTCCAGACCCTAGGTGGTTTTAGATGAACGCTGACAATACAAACACAGGTCTCAAGCTTGCTCAGCAAGCACTTTTCCCCCTGAGCTATCTCCCCAGCCCCCATTTCAGTAAGTTCTTAAGCAGTTGTAATGTTCAAAGTGAATTTGCTTTTGCATGTTTCAATTACTGACTGCAAAACAAATCCGCCAGAATCTAGTGGTGTAAACAGTTCATTTTGCTTTCAGATTTAGTTGGTTTTCAGTTTCCAGACTGACACAGCAGGGACTCGTCTGCCCTATGATCCCTTCAGTCCTCAGGTGAAAGGCTGGAGTCTGAAATCTGAAGGCTTTTTACTCACGTGTTTAGTAGAGAAACCATTTTGCTACTAAAGCATAATTCCTTTCTGACTGTTAGAAGCTTGCAGACCCTTCCTTGTTCTGGAAGACCACCCAGATATAATTTCCCCTATTGGAGACTGGTTTTTACCAGTCTGGTTTGGTTTTTCCAAACTGTTTTGGTTTTAACCTAGCATAGGTGCTAGAAATAGAAACAGCCTGTCAGATTCACTTGTGTGTTGCCCTAGGGTCAGAAAACCTTACATAGTGTAGTGTTCTTGAGTGGTTCTGTTTTACTGCTGGGCATAGGTTTTCTCAGTTAAGGAAAGTACAGCATCTAAAGGTCGTTTTTACAGACAGGGCTTCCTAGAAGATTGGCACTGATTGTGTTCTTGAAAATACACAGAATTAACAGGGTAAAAATGGAAAGGGTTTCAGACATAGGGAAAAGTATGAAGAGCGGTGTGAGGACCAGACCTCCCCTTGGGGAGCACAGGGACTCGTAGCTGGGAGAAGGAAAGCTGGGGAGTAAGGACAGGTGGAACTGATGTAAGCTACAGATGCAGGAAAAGGCTTAAAAGCTGGGAGGCCAGAGAGCTAGCTCAGCAGCTAGGAGTTGTGCTGCTCTTGCAGAGGACCCCAGCTCAGTTTCCAGCACCCAGGTCTCACTGGGACAGCCAGCAGTGACTCCAGCTGTGGAGATCTGAAGCCTCCACAGGCATCTGTGCATGCGCACACATCCACATACAGTACACATAATTAAGTAAAATGTCTTAAAGATCATAAGAGATTTGAGAGCTCTTCAGGGAACAGAATTGTGAAACTATTAAATGCCTATGTCAGGTTAAGAGCCTAGAGGGCTTTGGCCTAGCAAGCCAGTTGACCAGGGAAGTAGTACCATTTTCCTAAGATGCTGAGTGCATTTGGAGGGCTAGACATACAGAAACAAAGGTAGATTTCATCTTAAGAGACTTTGATTGTTCAGTATCTCATGAAAATCAAGTGAGCTGTTAGCTTTGGAAGCCAGAACTCATGAAAAGGGAGTGTTCAGTAAAATAGTGTTTAAAGGCCTGAATAAAACTGCAATCTCCCAAAAAGCAAGGAACAACACTTAAATGCATAGACCAGGCCTGTAAACCCAGCCACTCAGTAGGATGGCACTTTAAAGATGTCTAGGCTACAGGCTAAGCTCAAGACCAGCCTAGGCAGTGAATGCATTGTGGGCCTGTCTGAAAAGGTAAAGAAGGAACTACAGAGATGGCTCAGAGGTTGGCTTACTTACTTTTCTGTCACAGTGGCAAAATAACATAAACCAAGCAATTCAACAGAAGAGAGATATTTTGAATTATGGTTCCAGGGTGTTCATAATGACAGGGACAGCATGGTAGTAGGCAGCCAGAGCAAGAAGTAGAAAGATCAAACTTGGAAGTAGGGCTAGGCTGTGACCTCTTGAAGCATCCCTGCAGTGACAGTGACATACTTCCATCAGCAAGGCTATACCACCCTGCCCCCCAAACATTTCTACCAACTAGACAAATTTCTGATACTCAAGCCGTACAGGGGCATTAGAAATTCAAGAAGGCCCGAGTTCAATCCTGAACACCACAAAAATACGACATTCAACTAAATTGTCTGAAGATTAACTTTTATGTGTATGCATCTGTGTCTGTGTGTGAGTACTTTACCATCAGCAGAGCTGAGACCTAAAACCAAAATTTACTTTCTAGGGTCTCTTTTGACTCCCTGGTCCCATCTGTTTTCCTACCCTCCTGCAGGGGCTGTGTTTGCAAATAAATTAATGCTTTCTATCGATCCATATAAATAGGTACTAAGCTCTTAAAGTAAAATGAGAATTTTTTTCCTTATAAGAAAATTCCTTTTTAATGAGTTACTGGATGTTAATAAGAGATGTGTAATATGTATATCATTAAAGTTATACTTTGTACTTTTATTATTGATCCACATTTTCACTGAAATAAAAGCTGTCAGGTCCAATGTTGTGGCACATGCCTGTAAGCCCAACACTTAAATGGACAGGAGAATTGGGATGAGGTCATCTCCAGCATATAGCTAATTCAGGGCCAGCCTGGGCCTGATAAGACTGTCTCAAAAAGCAAAGCATCAACAATAAATCAAATATATAAAGCTATAGAGTTCAAAAGTACTTAAGAATTTGTCTCCAAACGACAGGGGGACTGGAGCCATTACAAGGTCCCCATCAATTACTGGAGGTCAGGCCTCTATCCCCGTCTTCACAAGATTAGAATTGCCACAGCCCTTCTATACTTAGAGAAGGGGAGAGATGTCAGGGACAGTCCTGCTTACACACTGAAGGCCTAAAATCAGCAATAGGCCTGTTGTACATGTATACTAGCATCAAGTCTTGGGTCTCTGTGGAAAAAAATTGAAACAGAGGGTGATAAGCTATTGTAAACAGGCAGCTTTTGTGACAATTTACCAGCCTGAGTAGTCATAGACCTTGTAACTAGGTAGCCTTGGCAGATAATACCAACTTAGATAAGGACAAGTGAATCATAGGTAGAATCATAGTGACCTGTCCCTTGAACCCTTACCCAGCCAATACCCTGTTCTGAAAGATATCTGTATTCCCCCAGAACACCCACACTCCAGTGTCATCCCCTTCCCCACGTTCTGCCTCTTTGTGTTTATAACCCCTGTGTGAATGAGTATAAATTACGATTTGAAGAAAATAAATAAATTATTAAAATATAAAAAAAATGTTCAGGGCATAGTGGCTGACATTTATATACAAATAAATGTGAAAGAATGATTTAAGAGCTTTAAAAAACAAAAACAAAAAAACCAATTTGTCTCCAGATGAAATGTAATAGCACCTTGGGTAACCCTGGTTTCTCTTTTAGGAAGATTCATGAAAACCTGGATCTGTTTTCATTTTCAGGTATCTGCTCTCGGGGCAGAGTTTTCGTCAGAGGCATGCAGAGAGTTGGGTTTCTCTAGCAACTTGCTCTGCAGCTCTTGCGATCTTCTTGGACAGTTTAATCTGCTTCCTCTGGATCCTGCTTGCAGAGGGTGCTGTCAGGAAGAAGCACAATTTGAAACCAAAAAGGTACTGTTTTTTGCTGAGTCTTTCTTTTCTGTGCTTTAGTTGAGATAGGTAAAATACAGACTGCTGAATCAATTAAGAGCAGTAGTCTCTGACTTTACATGTTTCAGTAAAATCCAAGTCCTTTGCTTGCCTGGTCTACTAGATAAATCAAAGGAAGCGTGTGTTTACATACCAGGATCCATTCCACTATGGATGTCCAGCAAGGGGAGGGCAAGTCAGGGCCACACCACAGAGTCACTGGTGTATATTAGTCTTCCTGGCATCCGGCTGAATAAAAGCAAGGGCTAACTAATTACACTTTGGTTTATTTGTAATGATAAGCCAGTTGTGCAAGGAAATCCGAAGTGATATCATGGTACGTAATATTGGGCATAAATATGGTTAACAGAACTTTTGATTTATATACTCGTAACTGGAAATTCCAGTTACCTATAGCCTTTATCCTTCCTGTCTGGGAAGTAAGTCAAGGGAAAATAGTTGTGCCAATAAAATCTGCTTTTTAAATCTACTGTTGAAATAAGTGCTCTGGGGTTTGCTTGGCTGGGAGGGTGGGTGGGCTGTTTGGAGGCAGGGTCTCACTGTAGAGCTTGCCATGATGCCATGGAACCCACAATGGGCTTATCATCACATTCCTCTAGCCCCCGCCTCCTTGGTGCTGAAATTACAGGTATGCACCACTAGGCCTAGCCTGAACTTACTCCATCTTTGTTTTTCAGTAACACTCTTAGATTTCTCTTCTACATTGTGAAGTACCTGAGACAAGTACTTGTATTATCCAGTAAAAGTGACAGAGGGGCCGAGGCACAGCTCAGTAACAGAGCGCTCACCTGCTGTGTACAGGGTTCCATGATCAGTCCTCAACAGCAAAATGGATGCTGTTGAAAGTGACCTCGTGGGATTTCAGAAACCATCTCACAGACCTTACTAAGCTCCTTTTTCTTCCTCCTTCACTTGTCTGTGCTGAATTGTTTGGTGTGTTGTTATTTGTAAAACTTTTGAATAGTAATACTTTTGTGTGACTAGATAAAGTTTATCTCCAACACCAAGTACATATTTACAAGTTTTAGAAGAAAAATAAAGCAACACATTTTTAAAATCTATTTGTGGTAGCTAGATTTCACACTTGGTCTCACAATACAGTGACCTGAGTTCTCAGTGTCCCACGTGAGCTTACAGAGTCCACCATATTTCTTACATTCTTGGCTGGCATACACCCACAGTGCATTCTGTGTTTAGAGTCTCATAGCGTAGGCCTTGTGTATGTAAAAATCTAAGCAACAAGTTTTAAAAGCTTGATTTGATTGAAAGAGGTTAAAGACCAGATTTAACTGGTTTGCTATGTCTCTCCTCTGCCTTTATAGTGAGATGTTCATATAGGACAAATTGCTGAAGGAATCTGTGTGCATCATCTTTGTATCATCCACTATTTATCCAGAAGAGATTATTCACTAATACCCCAAATTTAGAAAGATGGGATAAGAAGGGGTGATTTCAAATAACAATATTTATCCCACAAGCCCCCTTTATAATTAGGGGTAAATTGAGAGATCCTGCTCTTTCATTGATATAAAATAATTCTAAAATACAAAACAACGCATATATCGGTGCTTAAGAAAAAATGTAAACTACTAAAAGAAAAATTACTTGAATTTCAGTGGTGTTTTGTGCAATTAGTGTTTAGTAAGCAGTACAGATGACTTTAGCTTTACACAGAGAATCTTAAGGTGGAAGGAAAGGTATTGAAAATATGTCCTTTCCACTAAGTAGAGTTCTTCTCACTGATGTCCTCCTTGCCCAATAGTCTTGCCTGCCAGGTAAGAAAGGAGTGAGGTTTTGTGTTTTTTGTTTGTTTGTTTGTTTGTTTGTTTGTTTTAGTCATAAAACTCCACAGTTGAGCAGTAAAGGGGTGGGGAGGATGTGGGGTGTCATCTAGAAATCATGGGGAGTTGCTCTCTTCTGTCTTCACCTGTCCATGTGAGCTCTCCTGGTTTTACTCTCACTGGTAACTTACTTGAGGTAGGAAAGCACAGTGTCTGTCCATGCCTGGGTTTGGCACCTACAACTCCCACTGGAAACAGCTAGTTCTTCTGTGTTCTGTCACTGCGCTATTTTAAGTAAAGACTTACTAAATTTATGTATGTATGTGTACCACTTGTATAACCTGAGGAGGCCAAAATGCATATCAGATCCCCTGGAACTGAAAGTAGGATCAGTTGTTAGCCACCATGTGCCTGCTGAAAATGGAACCTTGGCCCTCTAGAAGAGCAATTGTGCCATCTCTTCAGCCCCAGTATTAACTAGGGTTGTGACATAATGAAAGAAGCTGTTGGCTGCCATGGTGGCTGTGCAGAACAGTGTGCCAAAAAGCAAAAGATGGAGTTGTCTCAAGTAAACAACTGAGGTTGAGCTGGATACCATGGTACACACTTGGGTTGTAGTGCTCAGGAGGCTGAGGCAGGATTGCGTTGAGTTTGAGGCCAACCAGGGATGATCTAAATGAGACCTTTATCAGAGACCGGAGAGAGCAGGATATGATACTAAATAAGAAATCCCACTGGTAAGTTTTGGTTCCCCATTTTTACAGTAAACCACTTTTTCTAGAGCTGTCTTTTAAACGGATTTAGCTCAGCTCCATCCTTGTCTACTCCTGTCACCATCCCCACATCAGGTTAGTGGTCTATGTCATCCTGCCCCCCACCCTGTCCCCCCGTCCTGCCTGTCCTGTCCTGTCCTGTCCTGTCCCTGTCTAGTTGCATCCCCCATGCTCCCTCCCTAGTCTGTTTGGCATATTCATGGACTTACTGTACCAGTTGTTTAGCCCTTTATTCTGCCAATAAATTGAGCTCTTTGAAGTCTAGTTTTATCCTGTATTTTTAAACCCCTAGCCTTTAGAACAGCTGCACTGGTCTTTGTACTTGAATGAGGCCATTTTCACTAAGAACAAATTGGATATGGTGCTTTTTTTTTTTCAATTATTTTAAAAATAATTGAAAGCAATACAGGCCTTAAATTTCAGGACTTGGGAGTCTGATGCACCAGGATTGAGCTTGAGGCCAGCTTAAACTATGAGGTGGTACCCAGCCTTTAAAGATACTTAGAAGTGAAAAATACAATAGAGCCTTACCTTACAACTGCTTGATATCTTTAAAAATAGGTTTATTTACATACTCTGAAAAATAGTAAAAGCTTTAAAAGAAACAGAAACTTACTTCTGTAACGGTAGTTGCCCAGAACAAACTTTTGATACTTAGTATTAGCCTCAACTACAAATTTCTCATTTCTATATTTTGTTTTTAAGGATATATCAAAAATAGATGTGTTATTATTTACCACAGTTTGCTGACCGTCAGCCTAATTGATAGTGTTTTAAATTTGTTGAGGGGTGGTCTCTCGCCCAGGCTGTCCTTAAGTTCATAGTCCCACCACCTTAGTCTCCTGAGCCATAGGATTACAGGCAGGCACTACTCCAAGATTATTTTGAAAGTAAACATGAGCATCAGATTAAAAAATAATCTGCTATATTAAATGATTTGATTAAAAATATTTTTTAAAAAATTTTTGGACTATCCTGAGGATAAACACAAATCAAGTATTTTATTGTTGTTGTTATTATTATTATTGATTCTAGGATTTATAAAATTTATTTCTAAGATTTATAAAAATAAATCATTTTTAAATGAGCTTTTATCTTTTTACTTCTCTGCCTGCCATCTTCATGCCTAGCTCAGTGCTTTAGCAGTCACTCGGCTTCCCGCACACACAGGGTGGTGGCGCTGGTGCTGGTGCTGCTGCTGCTGCTGAGCCCGGGAGGCCCCTGGGTGGCCTGACCTGGGGTTTTCTCAAGTTTTAAACATGGTTTTCTTCTTTCTTTAAATAATTTTGGTTCCCTGGTTTTAGCACCTTTACTCCTTTCAGTTTATACTTGCACTCCATCTTTTGTTACTCCAGAAGCTATACTTAGCAAGTCAGAGAACCTTCTAGAAATGAGGATATGCTTAGCTAAATTACTCATAAAACAATGCACAGGTTGTTTTAAGGTCATCTGCCATATGTTCTGTCTTGATTGACCTCACAGGGAGTTTAGGGAAGTGGTCAAGACCCTCCTCTAGCACCAGATTGCTGTGCTCAGCCATCAGCTGCTCAGCCAGTGCTTTAAAGACCTGGTCATGTTGTCTGCTTCCCTCTCTCCCTCTGTGGACCAGTTCCTGCTTCAGGACTGAATGGATCATATTTAATCTGCAGACATTTGCCAGGTACATTTGCTACTGATAGTGCTAAGACACTAGTACCATATTCTGAAAGGTACCTGTTTGGTGTCTAAGCAAGCAAGGAAACAGTAGAAAATTTGGAGGACTCGGGAAATACCACAGCAATGACAGCTGTTGGCAGAGTACAGGAAATAGACAGCTATAACATAAAGTGTTAGATTGGCTAATGATAAAAATTTGCAGCGGGTTGTTCTCATGTTCTCCTTCCAGCTCCTCTATCAGTTGGTTCAGGAAGGAATAGATTATGATAACAAAATAGTGTTTGCAGCTGCTTGGTGCACTGGGTGTGTTGGAGGAGAGGGGCTTTCTCTACAGCTGCCACAGCCAGGAGAGTCTCAGTCCACAGAAGGCAAAAAGACAGTTCTTCATGACTAAGTACCTGTTAGGTTTAAACTTTGGGGGTCTGACCCTGAATCATTTATTTTAGGCATATTTAAGCACAGCACAATTCAATGAAAACTTTCATAAAGATTGGACTTGACTACTTTGAAACTTTTTGTAAAGCACATGTGACACCTTCTATAAAGATGGGTTCTCTAGACTGATGACATGTGACACCTTCGATGAAGATGGGTTCTATAGAGTAATTGATAAGGGTAAGGTAAGGGTTTAGAAGAGGATCTGGTGTTATCTCCACCACACAGATAGCAAAAGGCTCACCAGGCTGTTAACTATGTCTTCTTCCAGCCTTCCGGGAGGATGACAGGTTATTCCCTTGAAGGATCAACCCTGTGTGTTTAATATTCCAGGTTCCCTCAGTGCTCATCTTTGAGCACAAAGACCTGTGTCTCCTACAATGTGGAACAGACTGTGTGTGTAAATGATACCAGACCAAGAGTTCTGTGCTTTCCGCCCTCCCAGTTGTTTAGATGTCAGTAAAGAACATGATACAGTTTGAACTTTCAATCACTTGGATCACTTGCGATCTTGTATGAAAGATTGTGAGGGTTTGGGGTGGTGCTGCTGGAAAACTTTCTGAAGCCATTGCACTGGGAGTCAATATAGCCTTTTGATTTTCTTTTTGAAGGTTTGTCTTTCTTTGTGTATGTGTCTCTTTGGGTACATGCAAATGTATCCAAGTGTCTAAAGGGGGCAGAAAAAGGTGTCACATCTCCTGAAGCTGAAGGTAGAGATTGGTGGCTGTCCAGCATGATAGGTCCACTGGTTCTTAACCTCTGACCTTCCTCTCTAGTCCTGTGCTTGTCTGTCTGACTGTCTGTCTGTCTGTCTTCCTTTCTTTTTTGGTTAGTTGGTTGGTTGGAGTTTGGATTTTTCAAAACAGGTTTCTTCTGTGTAGCCTTGGCTGTCCTAGAATTCATTACGAGACTATCCTTGAACTTAGTTTGAAAATCTGCCTGCCTCTGCCTCCCAGGTACTGGGATTGACAAGGTGCACCACCACCACCCAGCCTGATTTTAAAACAAATGAAAACAACAAAAACCTGGAATGTATAGCCAAACTCACCAGGCAAGCACTACTAATGAACTACGTCCTCAGCACCAAGCTTAATTTTTATAGGACAAAGATATTTTGAAAATTGAAATTGAATTCAATTTAAAATAAAACACCATTTTCAAATACTTTCAAATGGCAAAATAGGTGAGAACTATTTTTTTAAAACTGCAAGTGACATTTTGCACAAAAAATAAATTTAGGTCTATGATTATAATACAAAAATAATTAGTTCACAATAAAAGAAATTAAACTAACCACACAAATTTAGGTATATGATCACAATCCAAAAGTAGTTTACAATAAAAGAAATCAAATTAACCATGGTGTCTAATTTTTTTTTTTTTTGCTACTTTTTTAATCTACTTGGTAACAGATTTCAGTGGTCTAAGAATAATTTGAATCCTTTTTGTGATTAAGGTTTGGTTTGGGGAGGGACATTTTAATTTTGTCTTTTGTCCTTTTGTGATTGTCTTTTTTCTGCTCTTTTTCTCTGTTCTTTTCTTTTTGCTTTCCCCTTTTGTCTCATCTCCCTTCCCTGTGCTGGGACCATCCCAGGTCTTTACATAAACACACATTCAACTACTGATCAGCAACTTGGTAGAGCATTGTTTAATGAATGATGTGTTACTTGCTTATTTATTCACTCATTTGAAAGAAGGCTGTACAGATTAAGGTGAGATAAAATCCTTCTGTTTGCATTTGGGAGAAAGATCTGGTGGTTCAAAACTCTAGTAAAGCCTCATATCTGGCTCCCTGAGCCTACCTGTTTCTTGATCTGGAATATAGCTCAGTCAAGCATATATTTGATAAAGGGCTTTATTTTCACTTTAATATCTGTGTAGACAATAGAAAAACAATTAAAAATGTTTATCTGCTGTTATTTTTATGGCACTGTACTTTGATGTTGTACATAGTAAATATGTCTATGAATGTAGTTGAATGTCCTCTTCTGTCAGCCTCACTATGTTTTGTGATTGGACTAACTTCAGCTCACCAGGTATGCACATATTCTACCATGAGAATTCTATGCATCCCAAGCAGACCAGAGACTAGACAGAGGAATGCTAACATATACATATACATTTGAAATTATCCCCTTCCCTCTTTATGATAGGTTTTTGGGAAATTGAAGATCCTCTCTCCCGCTCTCTCCCTCCCTCCCTCCCTCCTTTCTCTTTCTCTTTTTCTCTTTACTGACTGTGACTTTGAGCTAGCACATTATTATCCCAGGTTCTTCAGTTTTGCTGTGATTATATACTCTCCTCTGACTGTTTACACTGGTTGTATCTTTTCTCTACACTGTTGTTTTAGTCCTCAGAAAAAGCCTGTAATGCACTTTGATCTCTGTTTAACAAACAAGCAAACAAAACAAATTAGATCATAGGCTGCCCAAAACTCTGGGGAATTTAAGTACCAGAGCCAGACTCATGCCAGTTTGGCTAGCAAGTCCAAAGTTCTAAACCACAACACTGTTTGATGCCATCTAGAAAATACTGATATTAAATCTTGCTACACAGAGCTTCTGTAAAAAAAAAATTGAATGACTTAAACATGAAAGGCCACATGCCCTTCTTAAGGTCCCTGTTGAACCTTCAGTTAACAAGAATAGTTAATATAATGGGGATTATACTTCCTAATCTCCATCTTTTTATTTACCACAGTGTGACTCCTGTTCATTTTGATGGTTTTTTTCAAAATTATATTACCTGTTCTTACTTTAGCTCAGATCCAAACAAAAGGTTTTAAATAAATGACATAATCTTTAATAATTTGGAAAAAAAGTACATCAAAATAATTCTTTTAAATTTATAAGGAAATACTCTAGCCAGTTTCACCATGCTGCAGAAGTCCATTTGAACAGCATTGTCTAGGTGACAAGTTTAAGCGCTAACCTGTCAGACACAATGCTGCTACTGTAGAAAACACAGAAGGTTGAAAAGGAAGCTAAGCTAACTGTATGACATTGTAATCTCTAAAGAAATTTCCTACTGTTTAAAATAGCTTCACTTTTCTACCATCCAGAGCCTCCACAGAAACTGCTTTCTTCAAAGGAAACAAAATAAAAGTATCTTTAGCAGATGATTCTAAGTGTTACATAAAAGCATTGTTCTCAAAGGAATTTTAAAATATGCTTGGGAACAGTTCAGATCCAGTGTAACCAATACTAACACAGTACTAACTAGTGGCACAAATAGATACTTCATAATAATGGTCATTTTGTATCAGATAACTTGTTACTATTTGAGAGCTCTCTTCCAGAAGAGTTGCAGCCACAGGCGGCACAGAGGTGGGAGTCAGAAAGCAGCACAGAGGTGGGAGTCAGAAAGCAGCACAGAGGCAGGGAGTCAGAAAGCAGCACAGAGGCGGGAGTCAGAAAGCAGGTAGAAGCCATGGTGGTGGTTCTCAGTCTCCTCATGCAGTCCAACACCTCCATGGACTCTAGGTTCTTTTGAGTTAACATAATCACCGTTAGCCATTATACACTCTTGTAGATTTACAGGGAAGTTCTGTGCATGTTTCTATAAATCCTACTCATCAAAGTACTGAAGGAACCTAGTCCTTTTCTCTATAGCTTTCATAGTTAAAATGCAATGAGAAAACATGTTATGTTATTTTTATTGAACTTTTTAGTATAGTATTGATTTTATCATTTAGAACAATTCTTCCTCTGGAGCCTAACTTAAGGTAAATGTTAGCCTCTCAATCCCAGTACAGGAGCTGAAGACACAGAAAGAAACAGTGTTTGCTCAGTGTCAGAGAATCCTTTAAACTTCATGAGCTTCCTTAAACAGAAAGAATTCAGCAGACAATTAAGATGCACATAGTTAATTTAAAAGTATAGAAGTCACTGGGCAGTGGTGGTGCATGCCTTTAATCCCAGCACTTGGGAGGCAGAGGCAGGCAGATTTCTGAGTTCAAGGGCAGCCTGGTCTACAGAGTGGGTTCCAGGACATCCAGAGCTACACAGAGAAACCCTGTCTCGAAAAACCAAAAAAAAAAAAAAAAAAAAAAAGGTATAGAAATCTGTTTGCCAACTTTGCTAAGTGGTTTGCAAAAATCGCAGCCCAGCTTCTCTCTTGGTCCTGTGTCTCAGATGTGCTTTACATACTTTTAGTGTGTTTTATGGCATGAATGTACAATCTTAACAAAGAGTTTCTGTTACATTTCAGAATAGTACCTTTATTATTTGTCCATGTATAACTAGCTTATTGTTCAGAATTTTAAAAGAAAATAGGAAAGTGTTAGAATTAGCAGTGAAGTAAAATGTAAAATAGTATATGTGTAAACACTGTTTTCTAGTGACAATAATTATGGCAATAAACACAACTGTAAGAAACCTTGAAATAAAACTAATTATTTAAGCTATGTTGGAGTAAGTACTAAATTTCATAGTATGGGAATTTGAAATTATAAAATCAAGCCTTGTGTGGTTCTCTGACAGAAAACTGCCAAGTGACAAGAACAGGCTTGAGGTGCCATAGAAACCACCACATCACTTTAGGATTAAATCCAGTGAGCACAGCAAAAGGGGGCACAGGTCCCATTGCTTTTTTGATGACTTTCCCTTTTTTTCCAGATGCTTCCTTCTAAATGAATCAAGCGTTGCATTCTAGAATTTCTGCAATGGAAATTCTAAACAGAAAGACATTCTTTAGGCCTTAGCTTGAAACCAACTGCTTCAACAAACTGCTAGTCTTGATTCAGGGCCAACGTTTGGCTTGCTGCATGTGTGGCTTCTACCCAGACTTCTGACTTTGGAAAAATCTATACCCCCTCCCCATTTGCTAATTAGCTTGTTTTCTCAACTGACAAAATCTTGTATACATTTCTAAGGAGCCTTCCTTTCTCTCTAACATTCTGACCTGACACTGAGGCCTCACACCCACTACACAGTGAAATTCCACTGCTAGCCAGGCACTTGCGATTCAGCCTTGTGTCCTTGAACTTCACTCTTTTATTCTATTCATATGGTAGTTTTCTTTGTGCTTGTCTTCAGTTTTTCTCTCAAGGTTTGTTCTTGTTGCCACATGTATTAGAGCTTCCTTTGAAAGCTGAGTAATAGTCCTCTGTGTGACACACATTTCTATCATGCCTTGATCTGAGCTGTCAGGGACACTTGAGTCACCTCCATCATTTGGTGCTAGTAAGTTAGACTGCTATGATCAGTGTACAAGTTACCCTTGCATCTCTTCTCTCCTCTTTGATTAAATACCTGAAAGTAAAGTCTTGAGTCATGGTGACAATGCTTTTAAGTTTTTGACACCACTGTTGCATTTCCATAGCAACTGTGCACATTGCCTGAGTTGCTCCATCATCTTAGCCACTGCTGGTTTTCTGTTTCTTGGCAATAGCCATGCTCATAGTACAGAGTGTTGTCTCCCTGCTCTTTGATGTTCCTTTCCTGACTGTCTGCCACCACCTTGTTAGTAATACAGCCCATATTTCTAACCAGCATTAAGCAAATCTTGTTTGTTTTTTAAATGCATTTTATAAACATATCTAATTAATTGTGAAAGTTTTATTGCTTGAAAGAACCAGAGAGATCATCAAAATTCTTCATTTAAAATCCATCAGTGGTTTGAGATTTCATAAACAGCTTATACAAAGACCCTCAGTGTGTCAAGGGCCTGTGATAAACCCAAAATATAAGGACTTTTAATATAGCCCAGAATCATAGAAATGCTAATTACCTTTTGCTGTGTCAAACAAAGGTGATTATCATATTTCTACCTTGTATTTTTCTGTATTTTAGGAATTACTTAAATAAGCCTTGATCTTCATTATTTCTTTATTTTTTTAAAGAAACTTAAATAAGTACTAATTTAGACCTTTAACAATAAAATCCATATTTGATTCTTAGGTGACCATAAAAAAATAAATCTGTAAACTAATAAGAAATAAAATAGATAGGTTATAGTCTTAAGTTTCCTATATTTCTCTTAGGGCCCCTATATTTCCAAGACTATGCCTATGAAGAGAATAGTCAAGGTACTGGAGAGATGCTCAGTGGTTAAAAGCACTTACTGCTGTGGTAGAGGTCCCAGGTTCAATTCCCAGCACCCACATGGTGGCTCACAACCATCCGTAAGTTCTGTTCTGAGGAATCTGATGTCCTCTTCTGACCTCTAGGACACCAGGCACTTCTATGGTTTATATACATACATGTCAGCTGTCTTAAGAGTTTCTATTGTTGTGATAAAACTTATAACCAAAAGCAGTTTGGGGAGGAAAGGACTTATTTTGCTTACACTTCCACACCACAGTCCATCACTGAAGAAAGTAAGGGCAGGAACCTGCAGGCAAGAAGTGATACAGAGGCCATGGAATAGTACTACTTACTGGCTTGCTCCTGTGGCTTCCTCAGCCTGCCTTCTTATAATCCTCAAACCCACCAGTTGAAGAGTGGTGCTGCCCATAGTGAACTGGGCCTTCCCCCATCTATCATCAATCAGGAAAATTTACCACACGCTTATCCACAAGATAGTCTGATGGAGACATTTTCTTAAATAAGGTTCTCCTTCCAAATAACTAGTTTATGTCATCTTGACTTAAACTAGACAAAACACTTCTGCACATAAAATAAATCTTAGAAGAAAAAAATAATGATTAGGCTTTGACTGCTTCAGAAAAGTGATCTCTCTCTACCTTTGGATATATCTCCTTACTTCACAGCAGTGGTCTGGTGTTGAGTGCTATCGTGAGTTTTTACTACAAAGAGAACATGTAGCTTATACATCTATGGAAGTAACGTTGCCCACTGAGTCTGCTTGAGCTGAATTTCATCAAAAACAAAAACCTTGAGTTTTCCTGTGTCTACACAGTACTGGCTGTAGTCATTACTTTTCAAAGATGGGGGTGAGACTGTAGAGGTAAGAACACTCACTGCTCCTTAGAGGATCTCAGTTTGACTCCCAGCTCCCACACCAGGCAGCTCTCAACATGCTGGGACCCCAGTTCCTCCATATCTGATGTTTTTTTCTGGTCTCCATGGCCACCTGCATATATATGTGCATGCACTCAGATACACTATCTGTCTAAAAATATTGAATGTTGGACTTTCAATTCTCAGCCATTTGTCACATAATGTTAAAAGCAATCTAAAGACATTAAATTAAAGACCTTCCTAAAGCATCTTTCTTTTTTTAATTTTTTCCCAATCTGTTTTGATACTATTTTAATTACATGCAATATTAAGGTCAGTTCTAGGTTGAGGAACCAGCAATACAATAGATGCAGATAGTCAAGGAACAAGCAAGACAATAAACACAAATATTCAAAGAACAAGCATTAAACAAAGTCCCATGATCACTCCGGTGATTACTGTTTCTAAGGGCTTATCAGGATGACCAAAATATCTGAGCCTACTTCCCTGTCCTAGCCCAAAGTTATTTTCATGCCTGAAGCCTACTTCTTTATTCTAGCCTAAGATTTAGATTCCTGCCTAAAATTACTTCTTTGTTATAGCCTAATGTCAGATTCCTGCCTGCAGCCCATTTCCTTGTCCTTGGCCAATGTCATATATCCTGCCAAGCATCCCCAAAATCTCTCCACATCTCCCCCTTTTTTATTTCACAAACAAGACTGAGCATGTCTTAGATTGTTCTGACAAGAATGCCTTCCTTACCTGTTGTAGAATATGTACTATCAAAAGCAATGCATGTCTATCTTAGGTTGGTAAGGCTCTGTGCAGAATCTTACACGTCCTTGGTTTGCCAGCCTGTTAATTTAATAACTCTGTCTGGGAATCCATTTTCAGTTTCAAGCCATGTACTTTGGCTGCCAACATGTTGATGTTTTTAAAGACATGCTTTAACATGATGGGCAGCATATGTAACATGGATACCCTGGAAAAGCAATTTCATGTTCTGTGCAGGACAGGGTACTATTTCAGCATGCTGCCAAAACATACCTCATTTTTAAACGTTTGTTTCTGTAATTTTCCATTTATATTTTGAGATTGCACTTGGCCTGGGTAACTGAAACCATGGATTATGGGACCTTTAAACTCGAGCTTGGCTTCTCCTTGGTCTGGAAATGTACCGTCTAACTGTGCTTTGGCACTTTTTTGGTAGGGAGTTCTATATAGCTGCTGTACTCCAAGGTTTGCACTATGGTGCTTCTTCACAGTCCTGCCTGAGATGAAACCCAGAGAAACACATGCTGGACAAGCATTCCGTCCCTGAGCCTTATCTTCCACCTCCGTGACTCTATTCCAACCTGTCGCTTCCTGGTTTTCATTTTACAGCTGTATGCAGGAGCCATCCTTGAAGTCTGCGGATGAAAATTGGGGAGGTTCCCTCAAGTCCAAGGTATGTAGCAATCATTTAAAGTCAACATTTACAAGAATAATTTCACTAAATAATCCCAGGAATATGGATTTTCAGAACACTCTGTAACGATATATATGAATGTTTTCCAGTTCTTTTTTCGGGAGATAGAGTCTTAATAGGAATTGATGCACACATTATTTGTTATAAACAAATACGACATATCAAAGTTAGATTTAAAATAGAGAGCATGAAATTATTCTTTTACTCCTGTCAGGTATAAATTTTAGGAAGGCTTTTCTTTTAGCAGATAGAAATAGACTTTTTTTTTTAACATATTCTAGTAGATTTTTTTGCTGTAAGTTACAGAACATTGACTTAAAGTAGAGCAGGCCTATGTAGCTTGGCCAGCCAGCAAGAAGAAAATTACCACAGAATGATTGGTACACTAGAGAGTCATGCAGTGTGTGTCATCACAGGGAATTTTAGTGATAAATATGTTAAAAAAATAATTTTCAAAGTCTGTTCTTGTGATTAGCCATCAAACTGTAACAGAGCCTCACGTCTCCAGGAAGCCTTCACTAAGGGTTTTCTATTATCCTTGCATGCTTACCTTGAAAATCAGCTTTCTGAGTGTGCAGGTGATGGTGGTGCCCCAATTTAATCTCACCACTTAAAGAGCAGAACCAGGCAAGTCATTGAGTTCAAGACCAGCCTGGTCTACAAAAATGAGTTTCTAGGACAGCCAAAGCTACCTAGTGAGACCCTGTCTCAAACACGTGTACATACACACACACACACACACACACACACACACACACACGGGGGTGGGGGGAACAAAAGAAAATTGGGCTTAAGAAAAGGAATCCATTTTGAAGAGACTCCTTTTTTGGTTCTGGGTGGCATTTGGTAGGTCCACAGTAGTCCAGCAGGATGGGTGGTTGCTGGTGAGGTTGTGAAGTTGAGGTCACAGGTAGCTTGCCTTTTAAGTTGAAATACATGGCTGTTCTTTATGTACACCTAATCTGTTTTGATTTTTGACACAAACTCAAAGTCCTCAGCACCTGCCTCAGCCTCCTGAGTGCTGAGCTTACAGTTTTACATGCCTGGTGTGTAATTCATGTGGAATCTCTCAGTCCTCCTTCATTACTTTAAGATGTATCATGAAACTGCCTTAAAAGTACACAGTAGGCTTGCTGGTCTCAGGGAAAGTGGTAGCCACGAGTGGTTTCCCTATATCCTAAAAGTTAAGATATTTAGATGTCTTCTTCTAGAATCCAAAAAATAAAGTCTTCTTAAAAGGTTCCTGTTCTGCCCTTTTCCTGTTTCGCTTGCTTCTTATGACTCTAACAACTCTAGCACACAGAACATGATTGTGATGTGCAGTGATTAAACCAGAGGATACAACAAATAACAATGTCACAGTCAAATGCCTGCCTTTATAAAAACTCACTGTCAGAGTTTTGCTTGTAACGTGCAAAGCATCATAAGACTTCCCTCACTCCTGACTGACTACGCACTTTTTTTATACTTTATATATTTTATATTTGTATTTTTTTGTATTGGTAGATTAAGTACATGACTGCCTTCAGAGCGGAGAGCATTGGACTTGAGAAACTGTCATTTTTATTCCTGACTGACTATAGGCTAGTATCTGTTGCCTTTTTTAGCAGCAGACTTTTTTGTCTGTGCTGAGGCTGGGGCTGAGCTGTGTCCTGCACCTGTCAGCACAGTCAGTTTACTAACCCTCCCAACAGCTTTGACTGTTACTAAATGTCAGACTTTAATAATGAACTGTTGGACGTGAGAAAAGTCCTTTGGGGGTTTTAAATTATTTGTTTTTTTTTTTTTTCTTTTGGTGGGGAGGTGTCAGGAGCAGAGTTAGGGTAAGTACGAAGCTCAGGGAGATGAGGGGGGTTGGGATGCATTACATGAAATTCATGAATAATCAAAATGAAAGGTTAAATTAAAAAAGAAACTATGCTAAAACTGGGACATTATTTTATCTTGAAGTTGATTTTTAAATTTTGAGTTCTTTAGTTCCATTTTTTACACATATTTTTGTCAACATAGTAAAATCTTTCTCTGAACTAAAAAGTACATATTACATATTAATTTAACAGCATTTGGGTTGAGGTACAATTTAGCAGTAGAGTGGCAACCTAGAGTGCTAGCTTGGGGTCATGCTGTGTTTGACCCCAGCATCGGACAAGATTGGGGAGACAGAGAGAATGAGAATATTAACATTTATTTGTCTTGGTGCTGGGGATTGAATCTCAGCCCTGCAGCATGGGTTTTCTCTCTTTAATTTTTCATTGCACACAGCACTGCGTAGCATTTGCATGCTGGTGTATAACATACTTTGGGCATCCCCCCACCCCACCCTCTGCCCCTTGCGTTGCTCCCTTGGTTCCCGAGACAGTTCTCCTTCTGCTTCCGTGTAGTGTCCAGACTCAGCTCTATATGATCTACAA
This sequence comes from Grammomys surdaster, assembly GCF_004785775.1. Lineage (NCBI taxonomy): Eukaryota > Metazoa > Chordata > Mammalia > Rodentia > Muridae > Grammomys > Grammomys surdaster. The sequence goes on along the minus strand of NW_021620537.1, from coordinate 598,318 downwards.
AATCTAGGAACCAGGATAAGAGAAAGTGAACCATGTCTCCCCTGAGGCCGACTAATCAGTCCACTTAATGTAATTGTTTTTTATGGGCACCTTTATCTTTATTTCTTGGCGATCTAAGAAAGTCATAGCTTTCTTGTTCTTGAAGAACTTATGCTGTCATGTAGTCTATGCAATACAGCATATGTATAAATTCTCAAGTAATTGCTGAAAGCTTCATTTACTGCCTGTGAAGCATGCCTGGCCTGTTATAATACTCTCTTCTTTCAGAACTATGCTTCTGAATCTGCGTGCAGCAAAAGAGAAAACTTACTTAGATTGGTCATTAGTTATTCGTCTTGGCATTCCTTTTAAGCCTGTTCACTCAGTCCAGCCTATTAAAAGACATTTGAATGAATGGAATTATTAAATGTACTCAAAAGCTCTGCTCCATGTATAGGAGAGATTTTAAATAGCCCATGTGCAGTGGTGGTTTCTTACACAGTTGAAAAGTGGTTTGAAGAGCTGGAAGTGTTTCCAGACATTCGTATAAGATTAAGCAGTCTAGAGTCTAAGATACAGTGTTTATTGACCATATCACATTTTTATTCTCGATCTATTTGGTTTTTCTCTTATCTGTAAGATCTCTTTTAATTTTTTTTTCATTTTTACTCTTGAATTTTAATGGCAGTGTTCTGTTGCCCTGAAATTCCTATTTTTATATAAACCTATCTATAAAACATTTCCTTTAAGACCATGCAAAAGAGAATTTTATATTTCATATTTATTAAGTTCTTTGTATTGTAAACTTTGATAGTATTCCAAGCCCCTCCTTTTTAGTACTTATCCACAGTCTTGGGAATTATTTGTTTACTGTCTTTTTTTCTATACTAGATTAGAAATTTTATAAGGTGGGGATTATATATGTTTCTGTATCTCTGCCTTTGCTGTGTGCCACACATAGTAAATATACAATAAGTATCTATACAAATTTAAATTTTTATTCCATCTGTAATATATTTAAATACACACTAATATAGTCCCAGTTTCTTTCTTAGTACTTGACAGCTCCCACTGAATAACCCACACAGGCACATCCCCCCAGTACACACATCCCCCCCAGTGTACAAACCCC
>NW_021620537.1:570264-596807 GCF_004785775.1 Grammomys surdaster | reverse complement strand
CCCAGTGTACACACCCCTCCAGTGCACACATCCCCCCAGTGCACACATCCCCCCAGTGCACACACCCCTCCAGTGCACACATCTCTCCAGTGCACATATCCCCCAGTGCACACATCCCTCCAGTGCACACATCTCTCCAGTGCACACATCCCTCCAGTGCACACATCCCTCCAGTGCACACATCCTCCAGTGCACACATCCCTATCACATGTACCTCTGCATGGTACCTTCATCACATGAAGGTTCTTACAGCTATTTCTGTTTTGGAATTTCTGATTCAGCGTAACTAGGGCAACTAGTGGGGGTCACGCATTGGGAAACTGATTTCTCATATTTCTTTTGAACGGCTTGAGCTGTTCACAGGTGAGCTTTGCTATCGTTCTGTCAAGCCCACAAAACTGCCACTGGAATTTGGGCTACTGTTAATTTTAAACAGTGTCTTAAATGTGTAGATGGAGGTGCCTCTACATTTATTTATCATCTGTTTAAATTCCTTTGGTTTTCACGTAGGCATGTTTGCTTTATTTCAACATCTGGATTAATCTTCATAGCTAGCTTGGATTTAGACGTGACCCGTTTGTTTATTTTTTTCTTTTAAGCTTTTGTCAGAAGCGATAAACCCAAACTGTTCAGAGGTCTACAGATCAAGGTAAGGGGCCATGCTGGAGTCCTCTAACTTAAATAGTACTTTGTGACTTAGGAAAAAGCTGAGTCAAATGTCTCCCTAGACTTTGACCTGTGCCCCCACACTAAGTGTCTCGCTGTAACATGCTGGGTTGTATGGTGTAGTGTGCACTATCTGAAACTAAAGCACCGGTTTCTTCTGCTTTGATAATGTTGTTTTGTGGTGCATTTTCACTTTTCATATAAGCTTACTTTAGCCAAAGTATGGGAGTGGCTAGACGGCTTTAAACTTACGACTTCTTGCTGTTGGCAGTAAATTGATTATTAATCTTTACCCACAGTTTTTGTCATATATTTAAAATTAAGTCTGTTTTTAAAGACAGTAAGACAGTGAATACAAACTTGCCTCAGCAAACAGACTGCCTTCACATGGAACCAGTCACAAGTTCTAGATGTGTTCTGAAGCAGCTGAGCCCCATGTGCGTGCAGCAGCAGTCAGCACCCATCTCCGGCCTCAAGCCATGTCCAGTGACTGAGGTGAAGCCATTCTAGGCTTAATGTTGCTGCATTTGGTTTTGGGTTTTTTTCTGGAGGGGGGATTAGATGAGTCTTGTTTCTGTTTTGTCAAATGCTTTTTATGTGTCTGTTGTGGTTCCTCTTGTCCTCCTGTTTATATTAAGGGGGTGTACAAATTAATCTCCAAGTGTTAACCAGCCGTGCACATGCCAAGCATTCGGCAATCCTGGTTCCTCACACCTTACTGCTTTGAGCTGCTAATCATTTTGTTAAGAAATTCAGTAACTGAATTATAGTCAAGCTAACCTATTTTGGCTTTTGGACAAAGACTAACTTGAAATAAATATTTAAAACTTTAGAAACAGTGTATAGTAGCCTAATCAGAAATATTTAGATATTATTCTCAGTATTGTTAGTATTGACTCTTTAGTCAAAACCCTACAAGTAATTGGGAATAAACTAAGTGCTTAACAGCTGCAAGGCCTAGTGCCACAAAAAATAAGAGGATGTTAATAATAGCAGAACTTGCCTCATGCCTAGAGTTACAACTTTAAAAACTGAAGCACATGCTCTCAGGGAGGACCCAGGGTCAGTTCATAACACCTGCATAGCTGCTCTCACCCACCCGGGACTGCAGCTCCAGGGAATTCCGTGTCCTCCTCTGCCCTCCGGAGACACTGCACAGACACGGTGTGTGCTCACCGGACACTACCCAGAATAATTGAGCGAATCGTTAGGAATCGTTAGGAACAGAAGCAGAGGCGCTGGGAGGAGCTTCAGGAGTTCCTTACCCATCATCACTGCTACATTTTAGTTGTAGTTTCCCATCACTTGCGAACAGATTTGATCTCAGTGAGTGTGTTCAGTTCATCCTCGTACATTGTTCTCTATTTATCTGTCACGCCAGCAAGTTTACTGCATCTGAGAGAGCCGTATCCAACAATGGGCCTTAAGTCAGCCTAAGTCATCCCTGTACCAGCACATGCTTTTCTCTTTGAAGTAGCATGTCGGTTTTTTAATTATTATCATTTATGAAATCACATTTGAGTCTTTGCTGAAAAAGACTTTGTGCTGACTTTAATGTTGTATGAAAAAACTTAAATTGTTATCACGATTAATTCAGTATTTTGATCTTGGTTAAGAGTGAAAAGCCTCCTCCTAATCAGATAGTGATGTTGATATCTCTGGTCTTTGTAGTATGTTCGAGGCTCAGACCCTGTACTAAAGCTTTTGGACGACAACGGGAACATTGCTGAAGAGCTAAGCATCCTGAAGTGGAACACAGACAGTGTGGAAGAGTTCCTGAGCGAGAAGTTGGAACGCATATAAACCATGCTTAGCCGCTCTGTTACTATCAAATGAACCGTCACAGCACCTAGAAAATAACTTGTTTTGCATGCTTACAGTGATCAGTCTTTTTTATGTACATCATTAATCTTCTGATTAGAAGCTGAAGTAGCACCACAGCCCATAATATGTAAGATCTGGCAAGCTTAACAAACCCATCTCTTAGAAATTTCTATTCTTCTGCACTTGTTGCTATCACCAGTGAAATGCTTTGGAAAGAGGCATCTGGTTAATTATGCAAGTAATAGTTTGTGATAATTGGTCCAGTTTTACAAACAACAGGGGAAGTTAGTGAAGGAGCTGCCTCCCTTGCTGTGTGCTCTTTGAAAGTAATTGACAGAAAACTACAAACAAGCAGGATGCATTGCGCCTTAACAGTGTACCCGGCCCAGAGCCCTCGGAGCTTCTGTCGTACTCAGCTTTCTTTCTAGTACAAGTATTTGTAGTTTGTAATGAATGTGCCACACACAAGTTTTGTACCTTATTATTATGGAGCAGATTGAAGATCTATGGTAAGAATGTAATACTTATAAAGGTTTGCCTTAATGAGGATTACACAGAAAACCTTTGTTAAGGATTTGTGTAGATCTGATAATTGGCAGATTTTTATTTGTAAAGTATTCTTACAGAAGAGTTCCATTTAAGAATGTTCACTTATAGGACCAAAATATAAATTAAAACTTTCAAATATGTTTGATTTTTAAAGTATTCTGCTTTGTCCTTTTGTGTTTCTCAATACATTCTTTCTTTTCATACAAGCTCTTTTTTAAGCCAAAATACAAAAATGACTGTACTATTTGGAACTTAATAGCTTCTGTTATGAGCCGTAGAGCTTGGTTGTTAATTATCAGCTGTCTTTTGTCCTGTGACATCTAAAATCAAGTCTATAAAGTTGGTAAGACAATGCACGTAACTTGCATGATTAAGCTCTGAGAACGGTGTAAAAGAAACTCTGGCAGAAGACTCTCCTTTTGATCATTGTGGTAATGCTGAAGGCGGCGCTTTGACAGCTCAAGTCTTGGTGAATGTGCCCTCTCCTCAGCGGTTATTGCTATTTTAGAACAAGAGGGAGATTAAGCCGGTTGTGGACAGAGAAGTTGCTACCACAGACAGAAGAATAGAGGTATTGAAGAATGAAACTTCAAAAAAGAACGTCTGGCATTGACATAGAAAATAAATTGGACTGGTTTCCGGGCAGGAAGAGCCAGTTAAATGAATATCTGACTGGGATGGGGGAGTGGGGTGGGGGGTGGGGGTGGCAGAGAATTGCTAAAATGAGGCCTGAGAAGTCTGTTGTCTTCAAGTGTTGAGAGATCTCAGGAGCTGTGGCCGACGGGTATCTCCTCAGTCCTACATGTTAATTACAAGTTTCAAGTTAGCCAATTCAAAGTGGGTTTTGCCAGTTGAAATCAAAGAACAGCTTTTTAAAGAAACAAACTACTGATTACCAAGGGGTATGCGTTGTGTTCTAAAAAGCACCATTTTATACCCAGTTCCTGGTGTTTGGTTGAGCTTATTCAAATTCACAGACATTTGTGACTCTTTTCCCCTGTTAAAATTTTGTCACTACTAACTTTAACTGTTTTGTTATGTCTCCAAATTTGGCAGAGATTTTTAATAAGGACCTGTGAGCAAGAACTGCCTCATCCTGCTGAGAAGATGGGAGCTGGAAGGCTAAACTCAAAAGCACGGTGCTCGCTGAGTAGAGACACATGACATGTGTGCGCATAGGCTGATAGACATGAGGCCTGAGGCTGTGCTCACTGACTGACTTCAGAACACAGGAGTCAACTCAATAAAGTGCGCCCATTACAGTGCACAATCCTGTGACCTCTTAACATATTCCGAACTGCACAACTCTCACAGTGGATGGATTTTCTACATTTCAACACCCCACAAGGAAATCAATCCTGCCCCGTTAGCAGTCATTCCCCATACCTGCTCCGCCATCACACACCGCTCCAGTGTCCCCTTAGGGTTCATCTGTGTAAGAGCAGCGTTATGTCTTAATAACCAGATAGTATCTGTATGTGCTCCACCATGTACTGTTAGGCAGCTTTTATTTTTCTTCCATAAGTATAAGAGTAGAATTGTATATGTATCTCTACTGTTACTGTTTGAGGCTATGATCCAGGGCTTTGCACATGCTAGGCAAGTCCCCTAACATCAAGACATGACTCTAGCCTCCCTACCCGATGTTTGACTTGTTGGGGAAGTATCAAAATTCCCAGCTGAAAGGAAGGGCAGCAGTTCCTGCATGTCCTGGGGCAGGGTCGGGGGTAGGGGTCTGTTTCCAGTCAGGGTTTCTCTGTGTATCCCTGGCTGTCCTGGATCTCACACTATAGATCAGGCTGACCTTGAACTCATGAACTCATGAACTCATGCCTCACCTTCCAAGTACTGAGACTGCCTGGCTTCCAGGCATTTCTTGAAGGAAATACTCCTTATTGTATGGTCGTAGCACCAAGACCTTAGATGAGTTTAGAACTTCTTCTGCACTCAGTGGTCCTTGGAGGCTTTCTCTACTTCCTTGACAGGTGTTTCCTCTTTTCTGTTCTTTTCCTCATTTTCCTTTGCCTCAGCTTTAGTCATGAGAGCACGTGGATTGCAGTCACTCTCTGCTCGGAGGCACTCTTTAAACAGCTCAAATCAAAGCACACAATTATGGTTAAATAATAAAGTTACTAGAAGAGAAGTACAGGGGAGACAGATGTGGATAGGGATCTTTGAGAATGTGACAAACTGAAGCCTGTCAAGAAAAAAAAAAGCTGTCAAGAAAAAGTGAATGGAAAATATCCTCTGGTCAGCACAAACAACCACTGTGACCTGAGAGAAGGGTGTGTGTGTGTGTGTGTATTTGTGTGTGTGTGTGTACACAACACTACCACATCTAGATTTTTTAGGTTTGTTTGGTTGATTGGTTGGTGTTTTGGGTTTTGTTTGTTTGTTTTTTAAGGTTACTTGGCAGCCAGTTCAGGCCCCTGTGCTTTCAGTACTTTACCAACTGAGCAATCTCCTCAGCCCAAGTCTAGCATTTCTCACACCCAAAAGATGCTCAACAGGTCTGACAGCCCAGGAAGGGAAGTGATAGGAAGTGACCTTGGAGAGGAGACAAAGGTGACAGTGCGTGCCATCTTAAGAACTTAGCTGTATTCCAAATCCTTAAGGAGCCTTAAGTAAAGGAATGACAAAGTGAAGCAAGTTCAACTGTAAGGGTCGTGGACAAGCAGCAAGTGTGATCGCTGATGCTCACTCATTCATCACAGATGCCTGCCTGTCATTCTTTTACTGAATGTGATCTCATCACTTAGGATCCTCGGATGATGTGCCGCGTGCCCTTTTTCCAATTTGCTTTTTAAAACTGCTCAGCTTCCTCTGAGGGAAAACGCAAACCTAACCATAAATGTTAAATCAAGTTCCCAGTGTTCACTTTTTTAAGCTCAACCTTAGAATACTTACTAGTTTGTGAGACAAAGGGGATTTTGGCTATTCACCCTCTCCTTGGGCCCTCCGCTCTTTTGATAGGGTTTCCCTTTGTTGTCCAGGCTAGTCCTGCTGCTGCCTCCTGAGTCACTCCAAACATTTAACATCTCACCAACATGAATCTCAAGTCTAGATCTTCATAGAAGATCTGTGGCCCAGGCTGACCTAGAACTTGGAATCTCACCTCAGACTCTTGGGTGGTGGGTACAAGCATTGCACCAGCCGTTATACCTACCACACAGCCAGTGTTTCTACCCAAGATCCCAGGTCTTGTCTGACCTAAACCGTGAACTGTCTTTTGCCATTTCAAATCTGGAGATCGAGAGTCTGGCTGAATTGGATTCTGGTTCCTTTCGTTCTTCCTGGCTTGAGTGTTTAGATAATGACCACAGCCCAGACTGAAAGGCTTTCCTACCCTTTCCTGCCCAGTGCGAGTTTATAAACAATGACCTGAACGCTCAGCCAAACCCTCTACAGCCAAGTTTCTGTTGCTGCAGTATCTTAGTTACGGTTTCCATTGCTATGAAGAGATACTGTTGAGGTTCGGTCTATTACTATGTATTGTAATGCTAAATTATACCCGAAGGCCTAGGCCTAAGAGTGAATTCTCACGTTTACAAGATTTTGTTGTGCAAACATTGTTCCTTGATTTAAAATTATTGGTTAAATAAAATTGGCTACAGCCAGTTACTGGAAGATTCGAAGGTAGGTAGGTTTTGAGTTACTTGTCTGGAGGTGGAGAAGCCGCAGAGGTGAGGAGAGACCAGAGGGAGAAGGAGGAAGAAGAGTGAGAGGAGAGGAGAAAGCCACCATGAGGGAAGATGGACCATGAGCACATGTCCAGGAGAAACAGCAAGTATCTGGAGTACACCGCTGGGGAGGTAGCCAGGCCAACAGTTAATTAGGGGTCCCCCCCCAGTAATTATCAAAGTCAAATAAAATAACTATAGTCTGAGTCTCATATGTTTGTAAGCTGGTCAGGAATAAGTTCAAATTGGTTCTACTACAAGGCAACTCTTATAAAGGAAAACATTTCGTTGTGGCTGGTTTATAGTTTTAGGGGTTCAGTTCATTATCATCATGGTGGGAAGTATGGCAATATTACATGTTGATCTGAAGGCAGCCAGGAGGAGACTTCTGCAGGAAGCCAAGAGGAGGGTCTCCCTTACGCACTGGGAAGAGCTTGGGCATAGGAGCCCTCCAAGGCCAACCTACACAGTGACACACATCCTCCAACAAGGACACACCTCCTAATAGTGTCACTCCCTGTGGGCCAAGCATTCAAACCCATGAGTCTACGGTGGCCAAACCTATTCGAACCACCACAAGCAGTAACCCGAAAACCTACTCAAAATGATTGTCGTACTCACATACCTGTCCTGTAAGTAGGGCTTCATGGGAGCAGAGTCCCACGCTTTGTGAGGCCCCTCTTCAGAGATCGATCCTTAACCCAGAGAGCTACCAGTCTTTCCTTTAGGCAGCCCGAGTTTCCTCCCAGGATGGTGAATGGGCTCCAAAACTAAGCATGCTAAGGTCCCACTGCCATTCTTTAATACGTGGTCCCAGAAATGCCACATCTACCCAAAGGGTTGTAAAACCCAGCTTCAAGGGAAAGAATAGGGACTCAATTGAAGGAGCATGATTATTAGCATAAAGTTGAAGGCTTCCCTACATAGACAGAATTCTGTGTCAAGTCTGCAGCATAGAAACCCTTCCTGGGTTTCTGAACTACTGGCCTTCTCTGTAAATACCTGACGTAAGACAGCAATATTGTTCTGCTAGGCTGCCCCGCTTGCAGTAGATTGCAGACTTCCCGGCCCCTCCACTGCATGAGTCAGTTCCTTAAAATAGAAAAACCTCCATAGAATTTATGTACTATGTCCCATTGTTTCTGGTTGTCCAGAAGATACTGACTCAAACTTGCAACGTTGTCTGATTGGTTAGCCTTCAAGCTCAAGGACTTATAGAGAAAAGCACAGCATACCTCTAAACAGTTATTATTGTAGGTTCCATGTACAGTCTTATGTTCCAAGACTGGCCATCTGTGACTTCGGCTCTTCCTCAAAGCCACCTACCCAAGGTATCTTTACCACATTTGTGTTTCCCTCATTAGGAATAACACATGGGGTTGTGTTTGTGTTTGGCTGTACATAGAATGTACTAACAGCTAATTAGACAATCACTGAACACATTTCAAGGAAAGACAACAGATTTTTTTTTTTTAAAAAAAAAAAAGGAAGTCATCTTTTATTTGAAAACAGTAATATGAGTTGGCTCAGAAGTTTCTGTAAACCACACAATGGTGTGCAAAATATGTTTTCTGGTTGATTTGCAAACACATGCAAAAGTTACTGGGTAATAAACGAGTCCTGAATGAAATACTTTTTTTTTCAAATTAAAATAATTTTTTTCGACAGAGTTACTATGTTAGAACAGGAGGAAGTGATAAATGTAACGTGTCTTCAGTGTAGCTAGGTATTTTATTCTGCCTGACATTACAGAGTTGTTCATAAACTAGGAGGGAAAAAAACATGATCTAACACCTCGGTTCTTCTGTAGACACATTTGAGAATACTGAAAGATTTGTTCTCAATAACTTTCACTAGATCACTATCAACATAAACCAAGCAAGTGGCACCTCCAGGCTCCCATTATGATGTGGCTGTTTCTAGAATCAGCCAGAAGAGAGGAGAGTGTCAGCCATGAAGAATTGTTACACTCATTTTCCCATTGGTGTTTCTGCTACTGCTATATTCTCAGTTTTGCTTGAGAGGGTCTCACTACATAGTGCTAGCTGGTCTGGAACTCAAACAGATTCTGCCTCTTCCAAGTGCTGGGATTAAAGACATGCACCACTACCACCAGGCTTGTGCTTGAGTTTGTTGCTTCCTGCCCTGCCAAGTCTGGAATAAACTAGAAATTTCCTTGAGGCTCACACTTGTGACCAACCAGCCACACAGGGCATGCCTCTACCTTTGAGTTTACTATCTGCCACATGCTGACCTTCAAGAGGAGATTGGGCCTTTGTCTCCCTATGCCCTCAGAGAAAACCCTTTAAAACTTCTCTAAGATGGAGCTGAAAGATTTCTTTGGAGTTTTCAGACCTTTCTTCCGGTATCCTGAGTGATGCTCTGTGGCTGTTAGTCAGTGGCACATTACGATCACCACCCACACTTTAAACAAAGAAAGGAGTTACTTTGTTTTTTCTTTGAGACAGGGCTTCTCTGTGTAGCCCTGGCTATCCTGGGACTCAATCTGTTAACCAGGCTAGCCTTGAACTCACAGTAATCCACCTGCCCCTGCCTCCCAAGTGCTGGGATTAAAGGTGTGAGCACACCAGGCTGAGCTTCATTGTTCCATTCTTAAGAGACTCTTGGGCTGGAGAGATGGCTCAGTGGTTAAGAGCACTGTCTGTTCAGTTCCCAGCAACCACATGGTGGCTCACAACCATCTGTAATGGGATCCGATGACCTCTTCTGGTGTGTCTGAAGAGATCGACAGTGTATTCATATTCATAAAATAAATAAATCTTAAAGAGAGAGAGAGAGAGACTCTTTATGGAAGGGCATCTCATCTTTGCAAGTCAAGTTACATTTAAATTATGTCATAGTTCACAAAAGTTTAAACAACTTTTTAAGAACTAATAAATCCATAGCAGTATTTAGCTTTACACCTAGAGGTCCATGGTCCTCAGAATTTAGAGTCTATTAGAATCCCCGCTGGAAGTTGCTACAAAGTACAGATCATGAGACTAAACTTCCCTCACCCCCACCCTACCTCGTCCCCACTTCTCCTGCAGTAACTTAGTGAGTATGCATGTTTTGCCAGCATGTACATCTATCCGTACACAATTGATCCACTGTGACTGCGGAGACCACTAGATCCCTAGGGATTGGAGCCACCCTATGGGTCCTGGGAATCAAACCTGGGTCCTCTGAAAAGTAGCCAGTGTTCTTAACAGCTGAGCTTTCGCTCAAGCCCCAGTAACTGGATTGTTAACAATCACAACAATGTAACACAAGTGTAGAACCACAACTGTGCAGTGTCCTCGAAAATGTTCAGCATTCTCACACCATTGTATATTCCTATATTATATAACTTTGGCTGTCAGGGTACACAGGTTGTCAGGTACTTAGCAAGCATGAGAACCTGCAATAGGTGCTGCTCCAGATTAATAACAAGAAATACTCATTTGGAGACTTTTATAATAGCCCAAGAAAGCAGCAATGGAATTAGGCCAAGGTATTAGTAAATAATACTAATAAAGTAATTAGTATATATGTATAAAATGAATTGGGAGTCCACAGTTACAGTAACCATGGAAACTGGCACACAGAGTTGAACACCTCTAACAACACCACATATGCGGTATATGTACCATCTAAAGAGAATAGCTGCTTCTCTCTGTAGCTCATGCCTGTACCTGGGCAGAGACACAATATTACCAAACAGCTAGTTTCTCGAGAGAATAAGACACTGGAATTTTAAATATGAAACTTTCTCATTTTTCACATAGTGACAACTGATTTCCTTTTTTGCCCCAGATTCAATGGAAGCCAATGTGATTGGCGAAAAGTGCCACCACCCCACCCCTCAGCTACAGACAGGTTCTCGTTATATATCTCTAGCTGCCCTGGAACTTACTACATAGACAGGACTGGCCTTGAACTCACAGAGATCCACCTGCCTCGGCCTCCTGAGTGCTGGCATTAAAGATGTGTGCCATTACAACTGGCCCCCAAATCTCGGGATGAAGAGGAAACAGGACCAGATGCAAGGAAGACTTGACCAAGCCATCGATGCTGAAACAGTTTAGAACTAGCCAGTGAAGACGAACTGGAACACAAGCACTCTGGTGAGGGCTAAAGAAACGGCTGTGGTTAAGGACACTGGCTACACTTGCAGGGTACCCAGCTTCAGTCTCCAGAAGCCACCGCAGAGGCTCACAACCCATTTTCCTTCCAGTTCCAGGGAATCTGGGACACCTCTGGCCTCCGTCGGCACCAGGCACACAGGTGGTGCACACTCACATAACAGGCAGGCGCTCACACATACACGTTAAATAAGTAACTGAAATGGGAGAGATACTCAGATGGGATGGACTGTATATGTCTGAAGCCCAGAAGGAGCTCTGAAAGGAAAAGGGTTAGAATCCTTACTACTGGACCAGTACAACCCACCATCCATACATCTGATTGTCCAAACACAGCCACACACACTTGGCACGCTAGAGAGGGTAACAGGGTAAGCAAAATTGTGTAGCCACCCAAAGTGGGTGACAGGGCAAATGCCCCTCGTTTTGTCCCAGTTCCCACATTAATGAGAAACCTTCTCATACCGTGTCTACTTCTAGGTGCTCTCCCAAGGCATTTTCAAGGATAAACTTTATTATACACAGTATGTCATGCTGACTGATTTCTTTATTGTCTATGTATTACTTTGGAGCGCTCATACACATTACTTCTTAGCTCTCTTAGCTCTCCTCTCTCTCTCTCTCTCTCTCTCTCTCTCTCTCTCTCTCTCTCTCTCACACACACACACACACACACACACACACACACACACACACACAGAGGCTCCATCCATTTGCTCTCACTGTATGAAACCATGAGGAGTAGTGAGGTTGTCCTAAGGAGGGTTGCAGTGATGGGAGAAATACCACAGCACTGCATCCGTCTTGTCTGAGAGGGAAAGGAAGGAGTGAGAGGCCAGGGAGAGAGGAAGCAAGAGGAGGAGCACAGAAAGGCGGGGGTTAGTCCCTCACTTCATAAACAGGAAAGTCCCAATTGTAATCCCAACACTTAGGAGGCAGAGGCAGATGGGCCAGGAGTTCAAGGCTAAACTGCCTTGGTACTGACGAGTTAGAGACTACCCTGAGCTACCTAAGGATCTACCTAAAGCAGTGTATGTGTGTGTGTGTGGGGGGGGGATGAGTGAAAAATGCCCCCTCCTTACCATTTAGCTATCCCCATACCCCCACACCGATTACAAAGGGCTCTATTTGATCTCAGTGTGAGAAAACCATAGGAAGGATGTATTTGAACACTTAGTCCCCATCTGTTTGAAGAGATTACAAAACCTTTAGGAAGTACAGCCTTGATGGAAGTAATACATCACTAGAATGGACTACGTTAGGGATTTTAGTTCTCTCTATCCCTGTGTGTGTGTGTGTGTGTGTGTGTGTGTGTGTGTGTGTTTGTGTGTGTGTGTGTACCTGAGTCTATTCTCTCATCTCCCTTTCTTCTCTCTCCCCACTTCTCTCTCTCTTTCCCCCACCTCCTGATCTCTTCCCATGTGTGGATGAAGCATGGTCAGTCAGCTTCCTGCTTTTGCTGTCATGTCTCTCTCTGCTATTGTGGACTCTAAACTTTGGGACTGTAAGCTAAAATAAACTTTCTTTCTTCCTTAAGTTGCTTTTTGTTATTTTATCACAGCAACAGAAAAATAACTAATACAAGGTGACCTTGGTAAGACCGCCTTCAGACACCTGCATTAGCTTTCTGTGGCTGTCAGAACAAAGGACCACTGGCTCGGTGTCTTAAACAACAAAATTTCTTATTTTCACAGCAGGAAACCAGACATCAGAGATCAAAGTTAGTTGGCTCACTTTCTTCTGAGACCTCTTCTCTTGTAGGTGAGCTCGAGTCTGTACACTCTGTGTTCACAAGTCCAGTGTAAGTATAAAGTACATTATACCATTGCCACGTGCTGTTTGAGCTCACTGAGCAACTAGTTCTGAAAGAAGTGTTGCCCCCCAAGTCCCCCCCCCCACTTCAGACCCAAGAATACTTACTGGTCTCAAAGTATCCTTCCTCTAAGACCCTTCCTCTGGAGATGGGCAATCCTCACAATTCTGTGACAGGGAGGAACAACAACATTAAAGCAAGAGGAAAAGCACTAATGTCCTTGAGAACAACTAGAGGGTAAGCTACTTCCAGTGTCCAGAACTCTCCTCTCCTTTCTCGGGAACAATGCCCTGTCCACAGCGGCAGAGAAGCTGGAAGTTTGGCTGTGGGAAGTTCATCCACCAGGAGACCTTCCATCTCGGCTGACCGCCTCAACTTCCCTGTCAGTTTCTGCTGGATGCTGAGGCCATCACTGATGGTCTTAGCCTCTTCCCATAAGGCTGCTGCACTAGTCTCCATTGGATGTTCTCAACTTGTGCTTTGAAAATTCTTTGCTCTCCGGCTGCTGTTTCTGTCTGACACTTGCTGTTTTCTTTTGCTTGCTATGTGCTAGATAAACTGATAGTGTGCTATCATAGATCACTCTCTGGACGGTATAGAACACATAGTCTCCTCTTGGGGCATAGAAAGGTATCCTAATTATACCTTTTTATAACACTGATCGTATTGATTATGGCATACCATAATGACTGGATTTTAATTTAATTCTGTCTCTCTCAAATCCTCACATGCAGTAACATGCTGGTTACTGGGGTTTCAGACTTAACATACTAACGGGGCACACAATTCAACCCACAACAGTGCCACACGTTAGGATCCAAGAGGGTGGCAGAAAAGTTAGTTGAAAAGAAATTGAGTGGAGAGAAGAAGGGACAGTTGTTTGGAGAAATGAGAACAATTCTAGGAAAGCGCCAGATTGGATGTAAAGACAAAGGAGGTGTGACTTATCCAGAGGGAAGACTGAGGGTATTTACAAACAATGATGAAGAAGAAGGAAGAGGAAGAGGAGGAGGAGGAAGAGAGAAGGGGAGGAGGAAAAGAGAAGTAAAAGAGGAAGAGAGAAAGAAAAGGAGGAAGAAAACAACAAAGAGTAGGAAGAGGAAGAAGAGATGAGGAAGAAGAGAGAGGAGGAGAAGGAGGCCAGTGGAGCAGAAGGGAGAGCTCATGGGTAAAACTCATGGAGAAGCATGGCTTCAGACAGAGGAGAGTCTGGAGGAGATGGAGTGAGATTGGCAAGGGCAGAGCCGCACAGTGGGAGGATGAGGTGGTTTGAATAAGAATGGCCCCAAAGGCTCATATGTTTGACTGCTCATTGGTGGAACTGTTTGAGAAGGATTAGAAGGTGTCACCTTGTTAGAGGAAGTGTGTTACTGGGGTGGGCTTTGAGGTTTCAACAGCTCACCCAGGCCCAGGCTCGCTCTTACTCTGCCTCCTGCCTACAGATCAGTACATAAGCTCTCAGCTGCTGCTCCATCACCACACCTGCATGGCTGCTGCCATGCTCTCTGCCATGATGGCCATGGATCCAACCCTCTGAAACTCTAAGCTCCCAATAAACTTCTATCCCAGTGGTTCTCAGTCTTCCTGATGCTGTGACCCTTTAATACAGATCCTCAAGTCGTGGTGACCGCTCCCAACCATAAAGTTATTGCGTTGCTACTTTGTAACTGTAATTGTGCTACTGTTTCCTAATCTAAGTATCTGATAGACAGGATATCTGTTATGCATCCCCTAGGGGGTCGTGACCCACAGGGAGAGAACCACCACCACTCTCTAAGTTGCTTTGGTTAGGTGTTTTGTCATAGCAATCGAAGAGTAGTTGAAACAGAGGGTAACGTAAACCTCAACTTTCTAAGAAGCCGACACTGTGACATCCTTCATCAGGACTGAAAAGCAAGCCAAGGCTGAGTTCTGGATGCATGAAGCTTTGGCACAGCTGTGAGGAAAAGTACACGAGGAAGTGAGGATGGAGCTAGAGATAATTGGTCTTACTATTTAAGGTCTAACTTTGGGCTTCACTGATTTGCATGACTTTGGCTAAATTACCTAATTATTTTTTGTCATGTCACTGTTCTATGTGATTCAAGGGTTAGTAAGTAATCGTTATTTTGTATCAACAGCATTCTGCATGTTCCTCAGGAATATGGTTACAATTTCAGCCGCATAGAAAAATCGAATGCTTCTTGAATTGCCCACACCTGCTCCCTTGTTCATCAAACTGCTTCTAAAGGTTTTCTCATTGTTTTTTCCTTGTTCAGTCTTCAAGGTCTCAGTGACCTATGGAGACTTGACAACAGTCCTCTATTCCCCATTCGAGACCTGAGTGTTACTTTGCCCCTTGAGTCTTGGCTACTTCAGGGCATCCTGAAAATGCTTATTTTCCTCAAAGATCATAAATCATGCACATACCAGTACACGTTCAAATTAAAATAGCACTAAACAGACATGTTTCCAGCCAGGGATGATCTAAAAACTAGTTTTCAGGAAATTGCTTCTTATTATGTAGAACTGATGAGTCAGGGTTTCATGAGACCAAACAATCATGTAGACACACAGAGGCTTCTAGAACACCCAGGAAATAAAATGATTTCAGCTTACATCATCTCTGACATTCCCTAGGGCCTCGGTTAACATCCTCCCATCAGCTCCAGGGTCAGGATTACAACTTAGCTGCAGTTCATCGCCAAAAGCTTTTTTTTTTTTTCTGGCAGTGTTTAAGTCTGGGATGCTTGTTATTTGTTGGTGGGAGGGTGGGTCAGCTTCCCAGTCTGAATCACAATCATGTAGTTAAAAAACTGCATTGTTGGTCCTGTTTCCACTCTTTACTGCCTGACCCAACTGTACTCTGTAGAGAGCCTCTCTTCTTCGGTGGTGTGATTACTAACCCTTTGTTTTCACTCAGTGTAAACATGTGGCATCACTGCTGCCTCTGTGCGAAGCGTCTTGTTTACAGAGACTCTATTTCTCCCGTCCCCTGCCGACCTTACTATCCGTTCCTTCTGTGCCCACCCGCTGATACTTCAGTTGCTGCAAAGGTTAACTTATTACCCACAGTTCTATCTGTCCAAATATCAGAAATCAAAGGGCAGCAATGCCACATCAGGCAGGTAGAGCTAACAGGATGTGATGGGACTTTGGCAAAGAGAAAAGACCCTCATTGTAGAAACTCATTATTTGAAAGACTTTAAGCATGGTCCTGATTATTTCATCTCTTCATGGACTGGGCTTCACTTACTAGGGGTGTGGTATACACTCGGTTCCGTCATAAAGAAACGATAGAGGTTCCTGACTGAGTTCAAGGGCCTTCATTAGGAAAGTCGTTAGACACAATTTACTGTGAATCTGGAGAGAGTGCTTCCCTGAAGTCTTACGTCTGTTTATTAAATCATACAAACTTCCTTGTACAAAGTGACATCACTTTTATCACCAAACTTTTCTAGAGAGTGCTTTCCGTTTTCTGTTGTTTGTGTCCCCTCCCCATCTCCTGCTATGTGCCCTCTACCCTGAGTTTACTGTGACCTTTGATTTGTATGTGACTTCAAGGGACTGTCAGAGCTCATATGACAAGAAAACTCACATTCTTCACAGAGACCTTAGGATGCTTTTGGGTGGTGGTGATTTGGCTTTAGGCTCCACTGTTGTTTGTTTGACACAGCATCTCATCTTATACTCAATTCTGGCCTTGAACTTGTAATCCTCCTGTCTCAGCGTCCGGAATGTTGGGTTTACAGGCATGCACAAATCACTCTTACCTTAGAAGTCAGCTCCTCACATTCATCCCCTACGGTATTGGAAGACTTTATTCTCTTGGGTTTGACAAGCACAAATATGTAACTATCTAATTTTCTTTGGAAAACTTTACTTAAAGGAAGAATTGGAAAGGAAACCTTACATCTGAAGATTCTTCTTGCACACTCAGAGCAACTGCTTTCTAATAATGAGATAGTACATTCTTTTTGTGTCTGTGTGAATACATGTTTGTGTGTGTATACACATGACATTCACCAGAAAAGGGCATCAGATCCCATTACAGATGGTTGTGAGCCACCATGTGGTTGCTGGGAATTGAACTCAGGACCTCTGGAAGAGCAGTCAGTGCTCTTAACCGCTGAGCCATCTCTCCAGCCCAGGAGCATGTGTTCTCGATAGTCCCTGAGCTGATGAACAGCGTACCATGTGGATTGCCTTTCTTAATTGTTAGGAGCGTGTGTTCTTGATAGAGTCTCTGTGCTGATGAACAGCCTTCCATGCCAGTCTCAGGTCTGCCAAAGCTGATGCCAGAGGCACGCTTGCGACAGAGATTAGCAAGACCTTAATCCCCTTTGCTGTCATGTGGTATCAGTAGGGCCTGTTCAGTTTGGTTCAAGAACGACTGGTCAGTGAGATAACTCAGCCAGTAAAAGTGCTTGCACCAAACCTGACAGCCTGGGTTGCATCCCTGGAACTCTTAGAGGGAGAAAATTAAGTTGTCATCTGACCTCACATCCCTTGGTACCTATAGTCCCCACCTCCCACAGTCAATAGATAAAATATAATCTAGAACAAGACCTACTGATTTTCATCTAGCAGGGACACTGACCTGGGTTTAATAAGTGAGGTCGAGGGTTGCTAGGGCATCAGACAGACACAAAAGGGCTGACAACCAAGGCCTGAATTCACCCTTTCCTGACACTCTCCCATACGCACCAGCCTCCACGTCTCCGTTTCCATCTCTGATTCCTCCCACAGACCACATATGAATGTGCTGTGCATCCCATTTCAGGTTGTGCCATAATAAATCGCACCATCTCCATCTGTCTCCCGCTCATTGGCCTGCCCTTCCATCCAACTAACCCCTCACAATGGACGAAAATACACCCTTCCTCCTCGTTTGGTGTTGCCTGCATTGCCTGTTAGACCGCAGGCATCACAAGGGCTGAACTCTGTTTTTTGTTACCGCTGTGTCTGTGGGGCCCAGTGCATTGTCTAGCACATAGGAGCTTTACAAACGCTTATCTAATGCAATGACCTGTCCATCCTCAGGACCCTGTAGTTGACCCAGGAATCCATTCCACTTGAAGTTTCCTTACTCTTCACCCTTCAGGGGCCTGCTTGATGTCTCTCACCCATGTCATCCTCCCTCTTGTAATGAAGACAGTGTTCCAGATCTGTGCTGTGTAACTTACCACTAGATTACATCCCACACCTGTGATGGTGACGTTCTTTCTATCTTCAGGTAAAGATGCTGGTGGCTGTCCTCTGCCACTCCTAGGACATCTGCTTGCTCTGTAAGCATGGCGCTCCTTAGAAGCAGGTACTTAAATCTGATATCTGCAACTTGCCATCAAGAGCTCTACTGCGCTCTAAAGATGAGGACTGCAGTGTTCAGCTTTCAAATAAATCAGCTTAATTCCAGGAAACTCTGAGTAGCTGCAGGAAATTAGAGAACTAGAACAAGCAGCCTTGATCCAAAGAACACGAAATCTTCCATACAGCAAAGTCATTTCTTAAGAAGGGTGATAAATCCCACTGACGGGAACATTTGGGCCCTGTCTCTTCCACAGATCCCGTCCTTCCCCTGTCCCCCCACCTCCCCCCCACTCCCAGTCTCTTTTTACAATCACTGAAGAAGATCCTCTCCAGTGACAGCTTCTGGGATCCTTTCGTCTGTGGTGATTTACTGTAGTCCCTTGTTGGACTGTCTGCTCAAAAACCAAGACTTTCCAGGTACACCCAGCCCCCACCCCCACTCTGGTCCTCGGGGAGATTTAGTGGCAGCAGCACTCAGCCTCAAACACGAGCAACTGCAGAATGGACTTAGAGCAAGAACGGCTGTCCCCAAAGTTTCCCCTTGTCGATAGGAGTGATAAATTAGTTTCTTTACCATTAGGTAATCTGTGACATGCCAGATTAATTAAGGTCATATTTTATCAAATTGAAGTTTGTATCAGAGCCCTTTCCAATGTTAGGATATAAATCTCAAACTGGCCTAATCCAGAAAGGAAGTCAGCAGCAGCTCTAATTGAAGAGTCCAGTGGTATCTGGCTTTAAGTACAGCCTCAGAAAAAAGAAAGCATTTACCCATTGCCTGATTTTTTTTAAGATGAATTTTTATTTTTATTTATGAATATGTGTGTCTCCCATATGTACATGGGTACATTCGGAGGCCAGAAGAGGGTACAATATCCCTTTGGATATGAGCTTATCAACTTCCTGATGTGGGTTCTGGGATCTGAACTCAGGTCCTATGAAAACGCAGCCAGTACTCCAGCCCTGAGCCATCTCTTCAGGCTCCATCACGTGCTTCTGTAAATAGTTCTAGTGGCACGAAGCCACATATACTCTTTTACATAGTGTCTAGGGCTGCTCTCAAGTCATAATGCGTTGGGTCCTTGCAGGAAAGATCTGATATATTTATGATCTGGCCTTTTCCAGTAAAGGCTTGCCAGTCCCTGGCTCCGGGGCCTGGATGATGTCATCAGGATTCTCAAGCCATCCATTGACTCCAGTCTTTCTCCCAGATGACCTTGCTCTTAGCTTCATTCTGTTCTGATATCCCTTCCTGCAAATAGCCTCAGTTGAAAGATCATTTCTTTTCTGGTAACTCTTTGAAAAGCCCTTGAAGTTACTCTCAACTTGGATGACAAACTCATCCTTCGATTGATGATCAACAGGGAGGAGGAATTATCCCACATGGCTTGCTCTGAGTTTTCCTTCTAGCCCTGGTAGGGTTGGGGCCAGCCACATCCAGGACACACGGACAGAGAATGATGGAGTGTCCCTCCCAAAGGCAAAACAAAACAAAAAACCAAAACCAACAAAACCCAGCATCTCCAGTATGAAACCTCTCCCCCACCTCAAAGCTGGACACATTCTAATCTTCACAGTTCCCAGCGTGTGTTCACGAGACTTGTGTGTGTGACCTCAGACCCCAAGACAGCCCTAGTAATGACGATGACCTGCTATTGATGATTTTTGAAGCCAGACTACAGTAAACACTTCATTAGACATTAGAATCTTGTTTATTCTCCAGACAACTATAGACTAGGTGCTTTAACTTCTACTTTACAAATGAGAGGTTTAATAAAGACCTGCTCTGAGGAAGTGGGGTGCAAAACAGTAAACAATGGTACAGTTTAATTGTGGTTATTGTTATTAACCATAGCAGACGTCTTTTGAATCTGACCAACCTAAGATCAAGTCCTGGATCTGTTCTCAACCCTAGGATTCACAGCTAGATAGTAAATTGCAGGAAGAGAGGGATCGTATTTGTCCTTAATCCTGGTCTTGTCAGTATGTCCCCAGTAGGCACACAGTAAACACTTTAACAAATGACTTTAATTTCTAAATCTGAAATTTTAAATGTGACATAGTAAAATACATACATATAACCCAGGAAGGGATTGCACAATAAAGCTCACACAGAACACTTGGCTTGGTGCTAGGTGTTATTTACTGGCCCTTAATAAGGGTCCAAAAAATAGCAACAATTGCAGCAATTTTTTGACTACTTAACCACACCCCGTAATGCTTATCTGATTCTCAATCCCCTGCCTCCAGGTTACAAGTGAACTGAGTCTGTATTCTTTTGTCACGGGTCCTGAGGGTGTGCCACGCCCTCTTACCAGTGAATCCAACTCTTTCTATTAACTTCCAGGACTCTGAGGTATTTCATTCAAGTTCTGCAAAATGATGGCTTCTCCTTTTCTCTCCTGCATTATTGGAAGAAATAAAAGCATCTTTCTTCAAAAACACAATGAAGACTTTTCTCTCTGCCCTCCTTCCCTTTCCCCCATTATTTCCAAAGAGCGAGGTTGGGCTGTAGGAGGTTCTATTGCCTGGCAGGAGCCTGTAATTCACAGAGAGCCAACAGCGGGAGCCAGCCAGGGCCTGGCCTCGCCAGACCTCCCTCCCCGCGCCTAAGTCCTTCTTTCTCAGAATTGCCTGCTGCCATCTGCTGGCCATATGATGTTAAGACAGCCATCACGCTGATATTTCTAAATGAGCCTCCTTTGGGTTTCCAAGCATCTTCAGGGCCCTCTGGTAGACAGTGCTAGCAGGCAGACCAACAGAAGAGTTTTGAGGTAAGGTGCTCAGGCAAACATGGCTGGACGAAGAAACTCACAGCTCAAACGAGAGGAACTCAAAGCATGAATCCTTCTTCCATTGGACAAACACGATTTCTTACCCAGAGCCACCTGTTTCATATCCCCCACCCATCTCCCACCCGACAGCACCCTGCCGGTCTTTTGGCCACACCAGCAGCTCCCATAAGCTGTATCGACACAACAATCAAACTACTTAAAACTTTTTTGCAAATAGTTTCCTATGGAAAAGTTACAAGAATAGTTACAAAGAATCCCCCTTCCTCCTTCCTCCAGCCAAGCCCGCTTAAGATCTTCAGGTAGAATCAGCAGCTTTTTATAAGCAGAGGATTCAAGCCAGGGTCACACATTTTTCTGCTTCTCATATGTCTCAACGCCTTCCTCATTTGGAACATTCCTGTTTCTGTTCTAGACCTAAGGCTAGATGTTAACATTGTAAGCGATTCCAGCCAGTGCTGTAGAGTGCCTTCACTCTGAGTCTGCCTGGTGCTGTCTAGCCAGTTGATGCATTATTGGCTAAAAGGTAACAGATATGGGGTCATTTCCCGGCACTGACTCTGGTGACCCACACTGTGTTTCCTGTGGTATGGCTTTGGATCACTTTAATATGATTGTCCGTGTGTATGTCTTGGAATAACACTTGTCTGCCTGGCACCCTAGGAGGTCAGAAAAGGTGGTCTATTCCCTGGAACGATGGATGGGAGCCACCATGTGGGTGTTGAGAATTGAATCCTGGGTCATCTGGAAGAAGAGCCAGTGAGTGCTCTTGACCACTGAGACATCTCCTGGCCCTATCAGCTTGGTTTTTATAATGCAGTGCAGGACTACCTGCCAGGGGAATGGTGTCTCAAAGGGTGGACTCTCTGACATCAATTAACAATTAAGACAATGCCCTGCAGACATGCCCACAGGCCAGTCCAACCCCGGTGACCCTCCAGTCCCTCAGCTGACTCTAGGGTTTGTCAAAGCTAACTAGGATGTTAGTCTTCCTGTAGCTCATAGCCCTGCTCGACCACTGCCTCTTCTGTTTGGCCCTTTCTGATGCCTTTTTCAGAAAGTTAGGGGAAAGGGTAAAAGGGAGAGAAGGAAAACAATACTGTTTTGAGAATAGAAAAAGATGTTCATTCTTAACCACTACTGTCAATCACATGACATATAGTCAACAATATGGATTATTGGAGGTATGTTCTCCACAGACATGTACACTAGGAGAAGATGATGACCATGTCTCCTTGCTCATCTTGGATTGTAGCTCCGGGACCTAATGCAATAGCTGTGCCACTTCCAAAGCATCAGGCCCGCAAAGCCTGGCTTTGTGGGTTTTCAGAGCTGAACTGAGGCCCTCATACCAACGAGCTATTGCTCCAACTATGTGTGTGTTGGGGAGTTTGTGTGTGTGTGTGTGTGTGTGTGTGTGTGTGTGTGTGTGAGAGAGAGAGAGAGAGAGAGAGAGAGAGAGAGAGAGAGAGAGGGAGAGAGAGAGAGAGAGAGACAGAGACAGAGACAGAGACAGAGACAGAGACAGAGAGGCTTAGAAATTGAAAAGTAAGATCTTGCTCCAACAGATTCTGTGTCTGATGTGAGCTGTCCACTCTACAGACAGCACTTTCTAGGTGTCTCCTCATAAAACGGAAGGGTCAAGCAGGCCCTTCCAGTTCTCTTATAAAGGTACCAATTCTCTTCATGAGAGCAAAAACCTATAAAATTGTTGTTATTATTTTATGTGTATGTGTGCCTGAGTATGTGTATTAACACCACGTGTTTACAGGAACCCATGGAGGCCAGAAAAGGGTATAAGTAACCTGGAGGAACTGGAGTTACAGGTAGTTGTGAACCACCACAGGGGTACTCAGAACTAAACCAGGACCCTCTGCAAACAACTCCTAACCATTGGACTATCTGCCCCACCTCTTGGTGTCACCATGCTGTGGATTAGATTTCAACGTCTGTATCTGGGGAACAAGCATTCAGACCCTAGCAGTCACACAGGCAGGAAAATGAAGTATCTCCGAGCTTTGCGGCAAGAAAGAACTGCTGCTACATCTGGCAGCCTGCTTCCAGGCCGGCCTCATCGCTCCTGTGCTAACATTTTTCTTCTAATAGGTATAATTATTTGGCCCCAATTGCTAGCAGCAAGTGTCAACACTAGTCTACACCTCCCCAGCCCCCTCATAACATCGAGTCCTAATGCATGTGTGCTTTCTTCAAATGAAAGGCATGCTTTTCAGGACCTGATGGAAAGGAACAGCTGGACCCTTTCAGAGGCTCCATTAGGAAGTGATGGAGCACTCAGAAGTGCAGCTGCCACTAGGATGAAAGTGTTTGCTCAGCACAAAGGGCTCCAAGCACAAATCGCCAGCCTTTCCCCTCCCTTGGAAACCATGTCTGGAGAGTCACAGTAGTTCTAAGCAAAAGAGCCGCCGCTTTTTGTTCTGACTACTGGAGTCAGGGCACCTGGATGACCAAGACTTCATAAGCAGCAGTGGCCGAGTCTCTGTGTTTCTCACTAGATCCTGTGAAGAGGCCCAGGATGATTGCTACAGGACCCAGCTGTCCTAACCAGGGACCTCCAGCTTCAGCCATGGCTATCCCTGTAGACCCAGGAAGGGAAAGAGGTGTGAAATCTCAGAAGAGCTATTTCTGACTCCTAGTATAGGCAGTTAACTGGCCTCCTCTTTTTTATCCATCCCATCTGCAGACAGCTTTTCCCGATCCTTTGGAATAATCTAGAACCATTTTAATAAAAATATCATTGCATAGGAACCACCACCAAAGATTTAGATTCAACTTTAGGTGGTCAGGTGGTCCATTCAAAGGAATCCTGGTGACTCTTCTGTGCAGCCAGATTCCACCATCCCTACTCTCTACGTTTTCAGAGCCTACTATCCCCTGGTCTCATCTAGGGTGACACTAGAAGCACCTGTGGATCTTCTAAAATCTTACTGTCCGAGTACTCACCAGAGAAGAAACATCATCACCACCTGGAGTGTTGCCCAGGAACTTTAACAAACAAACAGACAAACAAACAAATAAATAAATATCATCTCTTCGGGTGTGGGTCACCCAAAGCCCAATATGGTGGTGCTCTCTTGTAATTCCAGGGCTAGGAAGGGTGCAGCAAAAAGATCAGGAAGACTGATCTTAGCTACATAATAAGACCTTGTGTCAACCACCAAAAAGAATGAACAAATGGATGGATGGATGGATGGATGGATGGATGGATGGATGGACGGATGGATGGACAGATGGATGGACAGATGGATGGATGGATGGACAGATGGATGGATGGATGGATGGATGGATGGACAGATGGATGGATGGACAGATGGATGGATGGATGGATGGATGGATGGATGGATGGATGGATGGATGGATGAATGACTTGGCAGCCCCTCCTGGAGCCATGAACTATCACATTTCCATAACATCTTCCGGGTGGTGCCTCTCAAACTTCTTGTGACGGGCTCAGCTCTGAATTTTCTTCTCTTTAATCACTCATGATTTACTGATGGGAACATTTGTAAATTACAATTAGTGTCACCAGAAAAACATGATTACAAGCAGACCTACAAAATACAAATCTAGATATTTTCATTATTAGATTCAAAGACACAAGATTGGTATAAAAAGGTCCATGTCATTATCTCTATGTGTTGTGTAACAGTTTCCTCAAGTGTGAAAAGTTCCATCCTACAGGAAAGCTTCTTAAGCAGGAAGGTAAACAACTCAAAATAGCTTCAGGAAGTCCCTGAAACTGACTAGATTCACCAGGCCCCTCCTTGCCAGAGTTAAGCATTAAAAGCTACAAGACCTTCTCAGAGAAACTAAGCTGCAAAGTTTAGACCAAACCAGCAGCCTGGAAGAAGCAGAAACCACCTGAGACATCTGGAAAGGACACACTTTAACCTCTTGAGCTGCCTGCAGGCTGTTTGTTCAGTGTACTCCAGGTTTTCCCAATTTTGAGCTGTCACCCGTGCTGGGGTGGGCTTTGGTGATGCAGCTATTTTTGATTCATTTCTGCTTCTGTAAGTAACCCCAATGAAATTCATTCATTAATCAAGTTGGACTTTGGCAGTATTTGCACTTTGGTTTGTCGGGGCTGTCATGGAACTTTCTATCTAGGTGAATAGACGTGTGTCACGTTTCCCTCAGGGAAGGTTTTATAACACAACACTGGGTTTGAGGTCAGTTTGTGAACATATGTTGGTCTGTGCTCTCTTCTTAGAATAACACTGTTCTGAGAAACACTTGTATATGAAATATAAATATGTGTGCATGCTTCAGGTGTGATTGTGTGCAGTGTCAAATAGAATCAATAACTACAGCAGGATGAAGCGGCAGATAGGTAAAGGCTTCCGGGCTATTAAGGGCTGTAATATGCTCTGAAGCAACAAAACCTGTTTCGCTCCATTTAACTCTCTATTTTCCAATCTTGTAAGGTGGTGACATCTCCTCCCCTGGAATCCTATTGACACTTCTATAAAGTGTAATCGTAACAATTTATTCTCAGTCTCATGAAGCACTTGCCAACCAGAAAGAAACATCTCTGAGGATTGTTCCCTTGTTCTGTCCTTAGAACAAACTGAATGACTGACTGACTGAATGAATGAATGAAAAATTACAATACACCATTTCATACCTGAAACGCATCAGCCTTAAACAGAGCTCTCGGGAGACATCCTAGTATCCTGGAGAGTCCCATCTTTGCCTCGAACTTTCATTCCAAACTCACTCAGGAACCTGATCACCGAGGTATCTCCACTTTCTTTTTCCAGAATTCTGACTCTCTACTCAGTTCCTTCAGCCTGTTACCTCAGTTGGACCATCTGCCTGCTTTGTAGTTTGGGAGTGTACTGGCTGCTCATATGCTAACTTGACACAAACTAGATTCCTCAGAGATGAAGGCGCCTCAGTTGAGAAAACATCTCCATAAGACCCAGCTGAATGGCATTTTCTTGTTAGAGATCATTGTGGAAGGGCCCAGCCCACTGTGGGCAGTGCCATCCCTAGGCTGGTGGTCCTGGGTTCTATAAGAAAGTGGGCTGAGCAAGCCATGAAGAGCAAGCCATAAGTAGCACCCTCCATGGCTTCAACATCAGCTCCTGCCTCCAGGATGCTACCCTGTTAGAGTTCCTGTCTGACTTCCTTCAATAATGAACAGCAATGTGGAAGTGTAAGCTGAATGAAGCTCTCCAAGTTGCTTTTTGGTCATGGTGTTTTGTTTGCAGCAGTAGAAACCGTAACTCAGACAAGGGGTTTGTTTCTTCTTTTAAGTTTTGAAAGGCTTTTGGAACAAAGTGACCCTCCCAGACCAGCTTTCCAGGTGCATTTACAGGCGTACACCACTGCATCTGGGTGGCTCGTGCTCTCGAGAGCCTGCTTCCCCGATTCTTAGAACCCTTCACATCCCAAGGGTCACCTGGGGTCCGTAGGTCTCTATTCCCCATCATTAGGCTTCCCCGTTAGCTCTCAAACTTGGGACAAATGGCTGCGATTCCTACTTCACATATCAAGGCAGACCTGTCCACCAGGTTCCCCCAGCACCCCTCAGTTCTTACCTGTCACAGTGTATGGCTGCATACCCCACCTGCTACCCTAAACTACTCAGGCTCAGGGGCTGGTCTGCCCTCCCCCCAGCTGCCCTTCCCTGTATGATCCAGCCATTCTGGTTACCGAGCTCTTTGGCCTTTTAATCCACCCTTTACCCTTCTGGCCTCTTCCCTCCCCTCTCCTCTCCTCTCCTCTCCTCCCCTCTCCCTCCCCTCTCCCTCCCCTCTCCCTCCCCTCTCCCTCCCCTCTCCCT
>NW_021620537.1:552481-569864 GCF_004785775.1 Grammomys surdaster | reverse complement strand
CTCCCTGTTCTCCCCCCCCCCCCTCCCCCCTCCCCCCCCCCCTCCTCCCCTCTCCTTTCCTCTCCTCCCCTTTCCCCTCTCCCCTGGTGGCTAGGCACAGGGTCATAGCCTTCTGGACTCTCCCAGATGTGTCTGCCTCTGGCTGTCCTCTCCCTTTTCTCTACAATGAACTTTCTCCTCCAGCGTACCTAGGAGCAGTCCTGTTCTTCCTTTTTATAAATTCTTTTTTCTTTCATTCATTTCCTTTTTCCTGAAAGGAATTAGGGCACTATCACCAAATGACTGTACTTCCTATCATGTCTTCCATCCAGGCGGACCCACTCAGGGAAGAGGCAGAGCTCTGGAAACATTTGTGGATACAAATGTGCTGGACTGGTTCCTCTGCCCTTCTCCTTTGCAGCCCTGTGAGGTACACTGGCTTCCTCGGAGTATGATTTCTCGCTAGCTTTAGCTAGCAGCACACCAGCAGGAAATTAGTGGTCAGAAGGAGAGAGGAGCTGAAACTTATTCCAACACCTAGCTGGCTATCTGCCCAGCCTGCTTAGCTGCTTAACCACCCTGTCTGTGTTTGTCTTTTAGAACGGGATGCCTGCAGGGCAGAAGTTGCTCTTCAGGATCTCAGAGTGAAACCACCCGTATCCAAAACGGCCACTCAAATGGTTTCTAGAAGACCACTGACTTCATCATTCTCCAATTTCATGTCAAGTGACATGCCATCGGCCACCATCACAGGAAGCCCCAGACCGTGAAAGTGTTCTGGGAAACCCCTGCTTACTTCAGGAAGGGTATAAAATATTCCTCCCCTTCACTAGCCTGCCCCTCCCCCATATCTTTTTACTTCCTCACGGCCTGAGAAGCTGACTTGTGAGCTGGGCTCCCGAGTCTTTCTTTGGATACTAATAATTCTGTGCCATTGTTACCCAGGCTCAGTGTTGTGCTTTGGCTTTGTGACACAAAAATAAAAGCGATTCTTTTGAGACGGTTTCTCTCTTAAGACCCCAGAGTTGTTGTCTTGCCTCTTCTCACCATGCTGGAGTTTGGGGTATTGCTTGAATACCTCTGTTAGCACAGTTCCTGTGGTCTGGCTTCTCTTCCTGGACTCCAGTCACTACTGAGTTTTGGTGACATCACTCCCTGCCCTTGCCCATCATGGGCAGGAGTGATGGGTGACAGTGGCTTGCAGTCACAAGTTATTGATGCTTGCCCGGCTGTTGATGGCTCCCTTAATTCTGTCATCGTGCTATGGTTTGAAGCATGGCTGTTTCCCCAAAGCCTGTATACTGAAGGTTTGAAAGCCAGCCTGTGATGCTGAGGTAGAACTTTGAAGAGGCTAGTTGGAGGAAGTTAGGTTATGGGGGCTGCGTCCTTAAGGCCCGTGTGGGAACCCTGACTTTCTGTTCTCCTCTGACTCCTGGTTGCCAGAAGGTGAGTAGCTTTGTACTCACGGTCATTCTTTGTCACGGTGACCTCCTTTTCCACAGGTTCCCCAGCTGAAACCTCTGGCCTTGTGAGCCAAAATAGCCTTTCCTCTTCGTGAACTGAAGCCTCACCAAAGACAGGAGCTTAATTCCCTACACCTCAGGAAGTGATCTCCTGATTAAACCCTTTCAAATTCACTCTTTGAACAGAGCATGCCATCTGTCTTGCCGGGACCCTGTCCAGTACCCTGTCTAGTACTTTTTCACAAGGCAAAGGTTGAACAAGAGCTCCAAGTTCCCCTGGATGATCCCAGGGTTCTTTTCAGTCTGTGTTTACTGCCTCTCTCAAGAATCCAAATATCAGACACATCATCATCATCATCATCATCTTCACTACCACCATCATCACCATCACCATCATCACCATCATCTATCGTTTGATGCTTTCATAGAGGCACACAGTGAATGTTGGCTTCTGCTCTATCAATTTGATCTCTGTTAACCCTTACAGCAAGCTTGTGAGGAAACCCTGTTACTCAGGTTTTATTTATTATCCTCGTTTTCAAAAAAAAAAAATTAGAGATGGAAAGGTAGCTGGGCCATTAAGAGCACTTGCTGATGACCCAAGTTTAGTTTCCAGAACCCACAGTGAACAGCTCACGATGCCCTACCACCCCAGCTCCAGGGGTTCTATCGCCCTCTGCTGGGCCCTGAGGGTACACACACACACACACACACACACACACACGACCCACACACATGAGGCACACACACAATCCACACACATAAGTTTTAAAAATTGAAATCTTTAAACACAATAAAAGACATGCTAGGCATAGTGGCACACACCTGTGATTCCAGCAGTCAGGAGGCAGAGGCAGGAGGACCGTGAGTTCTCAAGGCTAGCCAAGACTATACAGTGAGACCATAGTGCAAAACAAATGAATAAACACACACACACACACACACACACACACACGCACACACGCCTTAGAAAGAACCCGGCAGAAGAGATGTAGCAAGTAAGTGTGCCCAGTTTCTATTTGTCTCCCAAGTATTTTTTTAAAATACGACTTATTTAAAAGTTAAATCAAAAATTTTATACATACATACATACATACACACACACACACACACACACACACACACACACACACCAGGATTCTATTTTGTAGCCTAGACGGGCCTTGAATTATTATGCGATCCAGATGGATGTGAGCATATGATCCTCCTGCCTCAGTTCCCTGAGTTCTGAGATTATAGATCTGTGCTGCTATGCACAGTTTTCCCGTGTATAGTTGGATCCGTGTCGCTGAACAGAGTGGGCCCATCTCAGTGAGGGCAAAGCCAATAGCACAGCCTAGCACAGTAACACTGAGAAAGGGCTCTCCCTGTCAGTAGGGAAAGTGATTCTGAAAGCAGCCTCCTTCCAGAACAAAAGCCTGGGGGCTTCACTCGGGGAGCCTGTGTGTGTATTCGCGGAAAGCGCCTTATGGGTAAGGCTGCTACAGAGCATGCTCAGTTAAGGAGTAGATTCGTGAACATCCTCAGTTTAAGCTCATGCTTATTTTTGCGGTTATCTGTATATCTGTGTATCTGTATATGTGCACATATGTGTGTGAGTGTAGCGCTCTTGGAAGTTAGAGGCTTTGGATCGCTCCCCGTCCTCCCAACACCGCGCTGGAAATATAGGCGTTTGTGCACTGCTAGACACGGGTGCTAGGACCGGAACTCAGGGTCTCTGAAAGAGTATCACCCCTCTTAACTGCTGAGCCATCTCTCCAGCCCCTGAACTTTTCCAAGGGGATAAGATAAGAAGGAAGTTGGGGCTTGCTTTGCTCAAGGTCGGAACTGAAAGGTTAAAGTGAAGGGCAGGGATGTTCTGGACCGCCTCAGCTTACACATCAACGGCACACTCATAAGGACTCTGTCTGAAGGCACTTGCTCAGTGGCGGTCATCGTTTGATACCCGGTGTAACCCTCAAGTCAAGATAACTAGCATTTCTAGTTCCTCCAACATTTATTATTTCTTTGGGTTGGGAGATTTCAAACTCGTCCTTTTTAATTATAATGAAACACATTCGAAATTGCTATGAACTATAGTCACCCCATGTGGAAGCTAACTGTTTCTTCTCCCTTGTGCAAGCAGGAGAGAAGAGCCATGAGCTGACTCCTGCTGTTGTAGCAGATGCAGGGACCTAGATACACAGGGAAGTATGCATACTCTCACTGAGATTCTGGGTGAACTTGTAAACTTTCCTCATCTGGGATCATAGTAAGTCCCTCACAGATATGGAAGTGGAAGGCCCCAGGTATGACTAGTTCACGGAGTGCTCAGGAGCCTTAGGACCCTTGAGGAGAGTGGCTTTTGAGAAATGAGAGATAGCTCAGCGTCTCCGATGCTAAGGCGCTAGGGAAGAAGTGGAGAGTTGACACCCTGGAACAGTGGCTGAAGTGCTGGTAGACCCGACACCATGAAACTGTGCTAACAGGAAACTCAGAAACCTGAAACCTACCTAACTTTCCACCCAAACTTGGGTGCTAGAACTTTCAGAAGAGCATGTTTCCTGAAGAAATGATTCAGGTTGTGAATTCAAAAGTTGAATTGTCACCAAAGCCCAGTTCCCACTGAAAGGCCAAGTTGCAGAGAATTCTCTGCCTGGAGCATACAGCTTAGAAAGGGAGCATTGCAGAAGCTAATTCTGGGGGCTGGGAGTCTGAGAAACCCTAATATTAGTCTTCCTGGGGACTTCTGAGCAGCAAGGCAGGAAAGACCCATGAAATGCTTGTGTGTTGGTTACTTATGCATCCCAGAGAACAAAACACCTGCCAGAACAACACAAAATTGGTTTGGAAGATTTAGTTTAACTCAGGGTTTCAGAGGGATTTCATCTGGCAGTGGCCAGAGTTTATGATGAAGAAAATTTACCTGGTGCATACCAGAAAGTGTGGTCTTGTCAGGTACCAACGGCCAGGCTATAATCTTCAAAGACCAGTCCTTAGTTCTGTACCTCTGTCAGCCAGACTGCACCTCCACAGTCACCCAAAGTAGCACTGGCAGGTAGGGTACAGGTGTTTGGATCATGAGCCTGTAGGGGATATGTTAGTTTCAAACAGTAATGCTGTTATTCAGAACCACTAAGGAACAACAGGACACCAGTGCTCAAAAATGAAATAGGTTCTTAAGGAGACAAGGAAACACTGGTCCAGGAAACTCATACCAGGAGTTGGAAGTTCCCACCAGGACTGAAATTGAGATTCAGATGTTGGTATTCTAAAAGGCTGAGTTGTCTTGCTTAGGAGTGCTTTGGGTTGCCTATTTGACACACTTGGGGAGAGGGAAATGAAGGATTGGCTCCATCATATTGGCCGTGGCCATGTCTGTAGCTGTTTTCTTGATTGCTAATTGATGCAGGTGGGCCCAGCTTGCTGTGGCCAGGTGAACCTGTGCTGTCTAAGAGAGGTAGTTGACAGTGAGCATGGGGCCAAGTCAGTGAGCAACAGTCCTGCTTCAGTTCCTGCCTCCTGGTTCTACTAAGTTCCTGCCTTGGCTTCTCTTGACAACGAACTATAAACTGTGGGCCAAATCAACCTTCCCCTCCCCTCAGAGTCTTACTCCAACAGAAAGGCAAGAACGCAGGAGCTCCCTAAGCAAAGTCAATGTCCAAAGTCTCTCGCTGAGGTTCACTGACTTTCTTGTCAATGACCCCCATTTAGGTTTGGACACCTCACATGATTTTAAGGGGTCATCCCATGTGAGCCAGCAGGACACCTAACACTTTGATCACACATAGACACACACCACATACACCCAGTACCATCAGTTGACTCGGTGGTTACTCACCATGTTATTTCAGAGTGAGTCACAGGAATTTGCTAAGGATACGGAAACAGAAATGTGCTCTCTATTCTACTAGAAGTCACTTAGGAAGAAGCATCTGGATTTCTCTTGGCAGACACTTTGGGTCTGCTTTTACGGAAGCCATCTTTAGGAGAAAGATAGAGATGGGAAAAAGGAAAGAGATGGGGACTCTGATGGCATTGCTGAGTCATGACTCAAGTCTTACCAGAAACCTTTGGACCTTTCAGCATAAGCATTACTGACATTCTGGCTTGGGGAGGTAGCTCACTGGGAAAGAACGCTTACAGCACAAGCGTGGGGACCAGAGTTCGAATCCTAGGCACCCATGAGGACCCAAGTTTAAATCTAAGGCACCCATGTAAAACAAAGCTGGGCATGTCTGAGTGTGCATCTACAATATCTGTGCTGTACAGAAGAAGCTGGAAACAGGAGGGTCAGTGGGGCTTGCTGGTCACTGGTCTTTCCCAGGTTCAGTGAGGAGCCCTGTCTCAAAGGAACATGGTGGAGAGTAAGAGAGCAGGACACTCAGTGTCATCTTAAGGCCTTTGGTTACCAAAACCAAAGATAATTGGGATCTCTTAAGAAAAAGATTTAGAAAAATAAGGATATAGACACATGTCAGAATGGGGCTAAAACCCAAGAACTGGACTCCTCTCGTGAGCCTCAGAAAGCCTTTGTTTGCCCTTTGGCTGCTGTTTCTTTTGCTTTCTATGAACTAGCTCCCAGATACCCCCAAGGGAATAAGACCACCCTACAGCTTCCTAGCTTCTTTACTGAGCAAGATGGCTGTCTTTAACTCCTTATGCCAGACTTCTGGGTGAAGGAGGGCAAATTAGCTTCCGTGAGTGATGAGCTCTTTGGCTGGTCCCTGCTCAGCTTGACATGGTCGTAGCAGAAATATGGCTCAGGTGGTGTGTAGGCACCCCACTGAAGGAAGCACATGAACCTCGGTTCCGCCAAAGAGGGTATCTCGTGCTGATCGGAGAACCCCCAAAGGAGATGTAACTTCAGATTTTAAGACAAAAAATCTTGCCTAGCTGGACGTGAGAAGACACACCCTAGGACATCACTGAAAATTTGAAGAGTAACAAGAGTTAACAGGTGGAGGGGAGGACGGGAAGGGAGTACTCCTGGAATAGGGACATAGAGTGTGTAGCATTTTTGGAGATGTTAGGGAAACCAGTGACAAGACATGCCTGGGCAAATGAGAAGATAGTGTGTTCTCAGAGGCTCTGGGTTTTTATGGAAAGTATTAAAACAGTGTGTGTGTGTGTGTGTGTACATGTATATGTATGTATATGTTCATTAGCAGGAGGTGTTGGATAAAGATTCATGCCCTTGTACTTTGGACACCTTCAAACAGCACTGACATTCTAGTCACAGGGTGAATGGCTGGTTTTTAGAATAATCTTGTGTCATGAGAACAAACGAAAATTCACAATGCAAACATTTTCCTGTCCCATGTTTTGTGTTCATTTTCTGAGTCCACAAGACATCATATAACTGTACCCATGTGGCCCCAGGCTGTCCCCAAATGCCTCAGAGCACCACATAAGCTCGAGACCACTGCAGACACTCCCCCAGGGTCATAGAAGTGTTCTGTAAAGACCAGGACATTTAGAGTTTCTTCTTAACAAATCTGATAGCTTGTGTGGTCTTGTAGTAATTTAGGGAAATTTATAACTTTGCAAAACACAAATTGTAATTGCTTAATTGTAAGAAAGTTCAGATATGAGAAAACCCTGATGTTGAAATATTTGACCATAAATTTCCACTCACGTTGCAGATAGCTGTTTACCGTCCTCTGCAGTTAATAAGCTTGTTTCTGGTGGCAAATATACTGTACAGGAACCTCTCAAAGCCAGCAGATAGATGTTTCTTTTAGAAAGCTAACTTTATTGTACTTTGTGTACCCTGAATTTGTGACTGCTTTAGAAGAAATATCCTTTGGGGAGAAGATTGGAACATAGATGTTTGCTGCAGGAAAAAAAAAACTGTTTCTCTGTTCTGTGTGGAAGTCAGTGCAAGCAAGTTACATTCCGCTACCTCAAGGATGGCATTATTTCCTGATAAACGGGAACATTTACTTTTGTTTGATTTTTTTAAATAGATCGTCAGCACCCCGCCTACACCCCTTGAGCCCTGGGTGATCTCCAGGCTTGGCAGTTGCCTGTGTCCTGCTGTTTTAGAAGGTACTCTAGCCCTGGGAAGAGCTAGCATTAACCTGGCAGGAAGTCCTGGAAGATCTGAACCAGTCAGGAGCAGTCCTCAAAGAAGGACTGCAAAAAGGTAGAGTGTCAGGTTCAAAAGAAACAAATGTAACAAAAAAAAAAAAAAAGTAACAAATGGCTGACTGTGGTGCCTATCCGCATACCAGAGCCCAAGTGGTCTCCAGGCTCTTTCAGCATCACAAGTACCTGTTACAGAGTCCCTGCTGGCATCCAGGGTCTTCCGGACTCTTCACACTCCAGTCCGGTACCCTAACCTTCTCCAGCTCATCGGCTTCCCTTCCCCCAGCTTCTCATTCCTATATAACCCTGCCTGCCACCATGGCTATGCGCCACGGTTCTCTCTCTCTCTCTCTCTCTCTCTCTCTCTCTCTCTCTCTCTCTCTCTCTCTCTCTCTCTCTCCTCTTTTCTCCCTTATTTTTTGGCCGTTGGTACCATCTCTTCCTCTCCCTTTCCTCTCCCCCCTCTCTCCTTTCTCTGGACTCTCTTCTCTTCCTCTCCAACCCCAGCCCCACCCTGTCCTGTTTAGCCTACTGAACGTGTTTAGTCTACTGTTTCCTCTCTCTGCTCTAGACTTCCAGATGCCTCTTGCTGGCAATCAGGCAACCTCTATGGCCAACCCCACCTGGTGAGGATGGGACCATCAGACAAGCCAGCAACAATAAGACATATCCTCATTAGCTGCCCAGGGGTCATATATTCCCGTTGTTGTCTCTGTCAGATGGCCCCCTGCGCACATGCGCTGTGGTCCCTATAAAAGGCCAC
This sequence comes from Grammomys surdaster, assembly GCF_004785775.1. Classification (NCBI taxonomy): domain Eukaryota; kingdom Metazoa; phylum Chordata; class Mammalia; order Rodentia; family Muridae; genus Grammomys; species Grammomys surdaster. Next base: position 561,590 of record NW_021620537.1, on the reverse strand, counting down.
GGTTTTTCCTCCCTCCACCCTTTCTTCTTCCCTTTCCTCCCCAGAGGCAGCCTCTGTGGTCCCCTCGCCCCTCCCTTTTTATAAACCTCCCACGTGAGGCCTGTCACATACACAGAGTGATTTTTGTTGGAACCAGTCGCCTAGTTCTATCATCTCTGGCTGTACTCTCCCTCATATGTACGATAAAAATCTTCTCCTCAACCAAACCTTTGGAGTGGTCGCAACGTCACTTTATACAGTATCTAAGTATTCTAGTTCCCTGTATGTTTTACAGTTGCAGTTTAGCTGTGAGACTGAACTCCGTAGCCACCTATCATGGCAGGAGGCTTGTGTTAGCTGCCCTCCGTTCCCTTGTCCCTTTCTCATATGCTTTCCAGGAGACTGAACTGCCGATATACGATAGTTTCTTCAAATCCCTGTCTTCGGATTTACTTCCAGGGAAACCAAACTAATATTGGTCCATTTTCTTCCAAGATGGGGAATCATCTGCTATTTCCAGCTTGGTTAAATGCTGGTGGCATGTCAAAGCACAATGTCTAAACCATTAGTAAGGTAATTCTTAAATAAGTAGGTGGCACGTGCCAAGGTCTTATTCAAAAAATTTACGACAGACTTGATTTGACCGGAGCTGACTCGGTGTACACAGTTGGTGGGTGAAGGATGATCTATAAGGTGATAGCATCATAGCTATGGTTTGGATCTGAATGACCCCACAGGTACACGGAAGGCTCGCCTTTTGCTCCAGGGGCTTCTGAGAAGTAATGGCTGGAGTGGGGGGCTGTATTAGGTACTTTTCTTATTGCTCTGGGCTTTCTCAAACACCTTTTGAGCAGCGCCTTAAGGGAATAGTTTTATTTGGATCACCATTTGAGGGGATACAGTCCGGCTGGTGGGGAAGTCTCAGTGGAAGGAAGGCTCAGTGGTAGGAATGTGAGGCAGCTGACCACAGGCATCCACAGTCAGGAAGTGGAGAGAGAAGAACGCTGGCCTCCAACTCTGTTCTTTGTTGTTGTTTAGTCTGGGATGGCAGCCGATAGGATGGCACCGCCCAACTTGAGGGTAACATGTCTCTACTTGGTTAAACCTTTGTGAAAAGAGCCCCACAGACACATCCTGAGCTATTTCTCATAGTCCAGTTCAGATTCAGTGAAGTTGTTGAGATTAACCGTCATAGAGGTCTTTGCCACTGGGCGTGTGCCCTAAAATGGAATTGTGGGACCCCCTCTCTTCTTCATCCCTTTGCTTCCTAGACACAGTAGAAAATCCCCCATGCAAAGGGCCAACCAACCCACCAGGGGTAGAAAACTTCCCTGGTTAAGTGAGGGTCACCCCGCTCTCTAACACAGCCATTCAGAGCGAGATGACACTAACATACCACAGAGAATTAAGACAGGTGGTTTAAGAGATGTCCTCAAAACACAAGTTCAAATAGCCCTGTCTCACTGATCTCTTTGGAAGGCCAGCTCGTTTTAAAAGCTGATCATCTCAGGTTGTTTGTCACGGTGATGGAAACCTGACGAACACAATTGTTAATTTTCATAATTGATATATTATGTTATCACAGGAACAAATAACATCACATAAACTAAAATTTTATAGACTCAGAAAATATCTGGGCCTCTGATAATTAAGAGTCATTGAGTCAAATAATGTTAAACCCTAAAGAACCCTGGAGAGAACTTGGGGAAGAAGAGGAAAAGAAAAAGAGCAGGCCGTAGAGCAGTGGTTTCTGAAAACTGTTCATTTGTGTTTCATCTTAAAGACATTTGAGTGGACCTCTTTAAGACTCCAGTATCTTTTTCTCCCTCTCATCAAAGCGATCAATGGTGTTAAGAGATAAAAAAGAACATTTCTTTCCTTCCTCTTGTACTGTGTTAATGAGAGTGAAGGGCTGTCTCAGTATTAACAAGGCCTAGCTGCCGCTGTCATGTCTCGTTAAGTGTACACTTTGAAAAGTTGGGAATGGGTAAGTGCGGGTCACCCCGCTCTGTAACACAGCTATTCAGAGCCAGATGACACTACATAACACGGGGAATTAAGACAGGTGGTTTAAGAGATGTTCTCAAAACACAAGTTCAAATAGCCCTGTCTCACTGATCTCTCCTGAAGGCCAGCAAGCCCTGACACAGGCACTGGAAGGGAGCATTGTCTCCTTGTAAATGGAGTGACCTGATTTTTATCTCTACTTAGATTCCAGGAGGAAGCATGATGTCATTCCAGCCACTGGCCAGAAACCTTCTGCTTAATGAGCACTTTGAGCATGCTGGCAACCAAGAAAGCCCCTTGTTTACTGTGCTCAGGAGCCGGGGTCAAAGATTCTCCTGGCTCTTAGCAAGACAGGCCCAGGCTTGCTAAACAGCCCACATCTGTAAGTATGGTTTAAGATAATGACCGACAGACAATGCAGCCAGCTTCTCTACAGCCTGGAGGGTCAATAGGACAGAGATGAGGGGCAGAGACACCACCAGACATTATTATCCTGTTTAAGCCATCCTTTTTCTGACCCCAAGTGAGGTCTGGGTGTCAGCCAGGTTTCCTGTGGCAGCTGTGTGCTACTCTCCCAGCCCACGGCTCTCACAGACTCCTGCCCACCCCTCCCGCATTCCTCAGCTGTTGGAACAGTTGCCGATGGGTCTGAATGGGCTCCACCTACTAGCAGCTGTTGAGCTGGATCCTGAGGGTAGAAACAGATGTCTAGAACTCTGGTTACTGGCCGCAGAGGTCAACAGCAGGGACATAGCACAGGGGGCTGATGTCTGTCTGGGGGGCATAGTAAATCAGATTCCAGGCACAAGATGGAGTGTTAAGGAAAACAAAAAGACTTCCATTCTCCTTTAGAAATGGTGTTAGACCCCTGGTCATTTTTCGTTTTTGAAAAGCATCTTCATATCTGGCATCTGGTGGGCTGCACATGATTAAAGAGGACAGTTTGACAAGTTCTGACGGATCAATCCACTTGTGAAGAATTCCTCACCAGAATGCTGTGTGATACACGTTCATGAGTTTGTAACAAGTGTGCTGCTCTGGTGGGGTACATGGGTAATGGGAGAGTCATTCACGTGCATACAGACATCTTTGGACCTTCTTGGTTTTTATGGGAATCTGAAACTGTGCTAAATATAAAGCCTATTTTTTTTTAAGGGCTAATAAAAATGTGGAATGAACTCAGTCAGGACTACAACTCCCCAAAGCTTCCTTTTGATGTTTTATAATCCCAGTGTAAGAGGCATGGCCACTGTTGAACATATACCTCTCCTCATCCCAGACAACACTGTTAATCCGAAGTTCTTCTCTCATCTCCAAGGGAAGAAGAGAGACCTTATTCTTGAGCCAAACATGGATTCCATGCACTGGAAACAGAGTCAGGTTGCTAAGAAAGTTATGTTCCACTGTGCAAGCAGTTACCTGATATTTTATTAGTTACAAAACACACTTCGAGAGCAGTTATGAGATATTTTATTAGTTACAAAATACAGAAAGTCATTAATCAAGGAACTTAACAAATATGTTATTGGTGATCCCAGGCAGGTAGATTGCAGTGAAACAAAATACTCTGTTGTAGCTTTTATATGCTGTCTGAGAATATTTGTAGCATATGGATCTGTGGAAGCTAGTGTCTGATAAGAGTAATTTTTTTGTTTGTAAAGATTTATTTTAAGATATCTTTGTTTATTTTTTATGTGCATGAGTGTTTTTCTACATATATATTTGTATTATGTAGTTATATAGCGCCTGAATGCCTGGTACACAAGAGTGGCCTGGAACTGTAATTACAGATGGTTGTAAGCCTCATGTGTGTGACCGGAATGAAAGCAGGTTCCTCAGCAGTGAGCGAGACAGGGTTTCTACATATAGCCTGGAACTTGCTGTAGACCAGGCTGCACGTGTTCTTCATCGCTGAGCCATCTTGCCTAGCCCCACACAAACGCATTTCAACTCCTATACCTGATAGCCAAAGGACTGGTCAGGGAAGGCTGTCTATACCAGTGAAGGCAAGTAGAACCACTGTGGGTAACCCTGTTTTGGATCTGCAAACAATCCTTTTTAATCACATTTTTATCTTGTGTATATCCTTGTGTGGGAACAGGTGCCACAGTGCATGGGTGGAGGTCAGGTGACAATGTGCAGGACTTGGGTCTCTTTTTTCACCATGTGGATCTGTTGAACCCAGTGTAGCCTTGGTGAGGACAGAGTAACATGGTTTCTGCCTCTGGACAGGGCCCCAGTGTGAGCCTCCATGAGTTTCCATGACTGCTGTGGGCGTAAGTCTTGTCTGTGTTATAAAGTGCATATTTTCTGGAAGCAGTAGTAGCAATGGAGGACTCTTTCCTTCTGAGGGAACGTCCTCTCTGTTAACGTTGATGACTCCATGATAATTAGAAACAAGAGTCCAGGAGTCGAGGGTGTGGCTAATGTCTCAACAAAAAGTCAAACACAGGGACCTTCAGGAAAGTCCTTAAGGCTGTGGGAAAGAGCTCTAAAAACATGAGTTTGAAAACATGTAATTTCTCAACTATGCAAAAAATAAGGATGCACTATGAATTATATGAGGGGTGTCAGGAATCTAACAGAACGAAAGCAGCTGAGCTGTAGCCAAGTTGTCAGAAACTTATTAAGATAAAGAAACATAGGGAGTGGTGATCTCGGGAGATCCTACCCAGCTAAGTTTTGTTGTTTAAGCTTACAAAGGCAGACGGATTCCTTTCCCTGGGAAGTTTAGCTTATAATTCCTCATGTCTATATCTTACGTTTGTTCAGGCAGAGTCCAGATATTTTGCTCCACAGTACCAGGAAGGCTCTGATAAAGATGGGGCTGATTAGGCAGCATTGTAGCCTTCCGGAGTAAGGAATACTTGTTCAAGCGATTAAGGGAAAAGTCCTCAAATCATATCCATATCATCAGCCATCACGATTCAGGTCTAATTATTTCTCTATTGCTTTCCTCTGCATCTAACAGAAACATGAATATATGATACACAATAGGAGTATTATACTTAAAATTATCAAGAACACAGTATGACCTAGACAAAAAATGAGGAAAGTGGACACCCTAACCAGGACATCCTGTGTGTGATAACATGCTTCTTGCCAGACTGCATGTTTTCTCCATATGTCTACTGTATTTGTACTCTACGACATATTTTATTTTATAGATGTGTGGAATCTGGTATTTAGCATATTTGAAATCCCATTGTTTTATTTTAAATTTTCTTTTGGCCAGTTTGTTCCATTGCTATAGCCTCATGTGGAGGGACCGGCTCTAATTTTTAAAAAGATTGGTTTTTAATATAAAAACTATTTTAACTCTTTCTTATCATTCATTTCATTTGGCCTATTGTTTTGGTGTTACATCAGGTTTCAGTTTAAAGAAACAAAGTCACAGTATGGAAGAAATTGGAAAGTCACATTATGGAAGAAGATAAGTATTAATAAGGTACCATTTAATGTTCTTTCCTAATAAAACTGTCATTTCCTCATAATATGTCATTCATGGCTGGTATAGTAACAAAATGTCAGACTTAGGAGAAATTCCATAGACGTGGTGAGGTGGAGGTCAGAGAACGCCCTTGCGTGGGTCGATCCTCATGCTCCACCTTGTATGAAATAGGGTCTCTGTTGTCCGAGTGTTACACAACACTGGCCAGGCCAACCACTTTCCAGGCTTTGGGGGAATCTCCTGCCTCCACTTCGCATCTTACAACAGGAGCTGGGGCTACAGACAAGCATTTTGGCTTTTACATGGGCTTTAAGGATTCGAGTGCAGGTCTTTACAGTCTCACAGGAATGAATTACACTTTGAACCATCTCCCCAGGCCCTAGATTCCAGAGGCCTGAGTGTGTGTGTGTGTGTGTGTATACAAAACAAAATTTTTAATTTTCATAATGAGAGGGAAAACTTGACTTTAAAATTCTTAGCTACTTTATAATATTCCCCATTTATTTCTCATTGGCAAAATACAATGTTTAGTATTTTTTTTTTAATTCAAGGCAACTATGCCTGGAATACCTTGAAGACCCATTTAGTCAGTAAACATGAGCTCTTGAGGTGCAGACTTTTAGGCTGCACATCCCATCTTGTTAAAATAACATTCTTTTTACATGGCCTAGTTTTGAATATGAAGCTTTTCAAATTAAGACGTGCCTTAAACATTATTTTTAGCAAATGTAGTCCATGTTAAAATTCCTACTCTCTATATACATCATCAGATTGGGCTCTTCTGGCTCTAACACGTGGTCAATTACCCAAAAATTTAAATTATATTTGTTAGTTAATATATTTTGTCTGGGGGCATACACGTGTCACGGAACATGTCTGTGGGTCTAACTGTGGGAGTCGGTTCTCTTCTTACACCATATGGGTCCCAGGGATCAAGTTTAGGCTGTCAGGCTTGGCGGCAAGCGTCTTTACCCAATGAGCCATCTCACCTGTCCCACATCAATTTTGACTAAAAAAGAAAACAAAACAAAAGCAAATAACAAAATAAAACAAAGGAACAACAACAGCAACAACAAAACCCACAATGAATGTTCTTGTCATTTGGAGACTGTTTTTTATAAAGGACCCAACCGCCAATTTTTGGGTATTCCTTATAAGAATCAACAAAATCAAAGTTACCCCAAGGTGGGCAGAGCTTTGAAGGTACTATGGTGCTTCCCAGAGTCTTTTAGGCCTCATGCTAGTATGTACATTTTAACAATTATATTATCAGCTGTAAAATAATAATCTAGTTGGTATTCTTGACTTTTTTTTTTTTTTTTGCAAGAGAAAGAAGATGTACTGATTTTTCGTTCCCGGAGTTTATATCTAAAATGAAAATTCTCCCTCCCCCATCCCCAAAAGGAGAATTTAGGATCTGGAGAGATGACTCAGAGGTTAAGAGTACATAATGCCCTTGCGCAGGTGCTGAGTTCCATTCCCTGCAGCACAGAAGGAGACCCATAACTCCAGTTCCAGAGTACCCAAATGGCTCTCTCCTGACCTCCATGAGGGCTACACTTAAGTGCACAAATCCACGTGTGTGTGTACACACACACACACATACACACACACACACATTGAAACTAAATATTAAGTCTTTTTAAAAGGAAGATTTAAAATAGCTCTAATAGTTTATAGTCTGGGATGTTCCTTTATCTAAGTTTTATTGAATACGAAAAGAGGTAGTTTTGGTGTTGTTCTTGTTTGTTTGTTTTTTTCTTGAGATTCATGAAAAACTTGAATCTTTTGAGGCATAAAGACCTGGTATAAAGAAAGTAGGGGAACAAGCAGTCATCGGAAAGTGTGCTTGAGGAGAAGATGCCCCGTTGGCATCTTTGTCTCAGACTCAGTGAAACCAAGGTCAGAGTTGCTTTTTATCAATTTGAAAACGATACCAAGGCAAATCCCAAATATTTTAGACAAATTTCAAAAGACCAAGATATAAAAAGATTTGAAAAATATAAATGAGTAAGAGTTACCGATGTCAGAGGGGTTTGAGTTTAGTGACTTGCTGATGTAGGTGACAAGGAGGACCTCCCAGCTTTCCTGAAGTCCTCATGAATATGTCTTTTGAAGAAGGTTGCCCTGTAGGGCCATGAAGGACAGCCTGATTTCTGGTTGAGCACTGGCTAGAAATCGCTGGAGATCCCAGGTGATCCTAAGGGACAGCATGCATTTCACTACACTCCCAGACTCCAGACTCCTGATATGAGGCCGAAGACCTCCATAGAGTGGGGTCCTCTAGTCACATAGGACAACACCCCTTATCTCCACAGGCAGAGGGCATGACTACAGGCCACAGAGCCTCAAGACAGATCTCCATATTAATGAGATACCTAAAGGCCAGAGGGATGTAGCCAATTAGACATTCCTTCCCAGACCCTCCTCCTTGCAAAAGGTATTTAACCTCAAGCCATCCCTGAAAATACAGGGGTATAGTTTTCATCTATTTTCCACTATGACAATAAATATCTTAAGACCATGGACTGTTTCTTTTCTTTGGGACTCGCCATGGGGAACAGTGGAGCAGGCCTCAATTTACAGAGCCTCCGCCTAATCTCCAGCTGACCACCTCTCTACATTCCCAGCCACAGAGATCACCAGGCACCCAAGCCGAGCCAGCCATGACCCAGCCAAGCCAAGAACTCTCATCCCTCTGGACTTAGCTTCAGCTCATCTCTCCCCGTCACCTCTTAGGCTGTGGGCCAATCTAGCCTGTATGCCCACACTTCATTCTTGGTCCTTCCTTGGCCCCCCAGTGGTGTCTGGGCCTGGCCCCAAGAGCCTGAGAACTAGCGAGTCTGCCTTTTGGCCCGGGGACCCCCAAGCTAAGAGTCCCAGCTCCCTGTGGGACCTCAGACTGTTCTCCCTACCCCTGAGGCACCGGCATGGAGAGAACACAATCAAACTTCCCATGCCTCTGCCTCTTTGAGCCGTGGCCCTAACCCCTTGGTGGGGTGCAGACATGGGACCCACAATTCAACCCAACAACAGGACCCACACACAAAACAGCCCAACATGGCCCTACCATTTTTTGCATTCAGCAAATCTTCAAAGCCAGACAAGGTCTGTGGCTAATGGAAACAGTAGCCAGCCATCACTGGGCCATCGCTGCAATGACCACTGAGTGCCTGGATGGTTGAGTGGGGGAGACAGTTTATTAGATGGCCAAAGGTAGTGCTTTCTTCTCAAAGCAGAATCTTCAAATGAGTCTTCCAATATAAGTTTATTCCTTCATATTCTTGAGCTTGTCATGCTCTCTCTCTCTCTCTCTCTCTCTCTCTCTCTCTCCCTCTCTCCCTCCCTCCCTCCCTCCCCCCTTTCTTTCTGTGTGTGTGTATGTGTGTGTGTGTGTACAATTTCTTCGGTGTCTTCAAGTTATCTTTCCTATTGCCTTGACATAAGGTTTGTGGTTCTCGTTGGCAGGACTTTTCTCTTCAGAAACCATTGTCCTGGCTCTCCATAGTCTTGTTACAGTGAGAGTCTCATGTAAGCATTCATTGTCATGTCTTTGCATTCATTGTCATGTCTTTGCATTCGCTGTTGTCATGTCTTTGCATTTATTGTCATGTTTTTGCATTCATTGTCAGGTCTTTGCATTCATTGTCATGTCTTTGCATTCATTGTCAT
>NW_021620537.1:537825-552471 GCF_004785775.1 Grammomys surdaster | reverse complement strand
TGCATTCATTGTCATGTCTTTGCATTCATTGTCATGTCTTTGCATTCGTTGTCAGGTCTTTGCATTCGTTGTCATGTCTTTGCATTCATTGCCATGTCTTTGCATTCATTGTCATGTTTTTGCATTCATTGCCATGTCTTTGCATTCATTGTCAGGTCTTTGCATTCATTGCCATGTCTTTGCATTCATTGTGAGGTCTTTGCATTCGTTGTAACTTCAGTACTTTGAGCTTTTGAGCATCTTGAATATACAGATTTAAAAGGATCGGAGATATGTCTTCAAATATGCCCTGCTCCTTTCTATTCTACTTCTGGGACTTCCATATGCATATATCAGTGCACTTAACAATATTGCTGAAGTTGTTGGACTTTTTCCTTGGATGTATTTTAAAAAAATTGTTATTTTGAGACTGGGTCTCATATTACCAAGGATGGTCTTGAACTCACATATATAGCTAAGAGTAACCTCTAATTCTTGACATTTCTGCTTTTTCTTCTTCTTAAGATCTTGGTATTGGCCGGTAGTGATGGCACACACCGGTAGAATTTGCTGAAGGAGGCAGAGGCAGGAGGATCACGAGTTCGAGGCCAGCCTGGGCTAAATATTTGCTGGTAGTGGTGGCGCACACCAGTAGGATTTGCTGAAAGAGGCAGAGGCAGGAGGATCACGAGTTCGAGGCCAGCCTGGCCTACACATTTTTTAGCCGGGCGGTGGTGGCGCACGCCTTTAATCCCAGCACTTGGGAGGCAGAGGCAGGTGGATTTCTGAGTTCGAGGCCAGCCTGGTCTACAGAGTGAGTTCCAGGACAGCCAGGGCTATACAGAGAAACCCTGTCTCGAAAAACAACAAAAACAACAACAAAAAAGATCTTGGTATTGTGTCACTATTTCAAGATTTGTCTAAGCCTTCTCCTTCCTCTCCCCTCCCCATTGTGGGTAGTATCACCCCTGGGCTGGTGGTCCTGGATTCTATAAGAAAGAAGGCTGAACAAGCCATGGGAAACAAGCCAATAAGCAGCACCCCCCCCCCATGGCCTCTGCATCAGCTCCTGCCTCCAGGTTGCTGCCTCTGAGTTTCTGTTCCGACTTCCTTCAATAACAGTGATATGGGAGTGTAAGCCAAATAAGCCCTTTTCTCCCCAACTTGCTTTTTGATCATGGTGTTTCATCACAGCAATAGTAACCTTAATTCAGACAAGGAGTTTAGACATAGAAGGAGCATTCTATATATAGGAAAAGGTATGCCCAGAAGTCAGAGGTTATTAAATATAATCCCACTGCATGGGGTAAGTTCCTGGTAAGTTTTTGACCTGGGTTAGCACTAGATGGTAAAGCCCCAATGTTGAAGGCATTATACTCTTTAGTGCAGAATATGGAGAAATCAAGCTGGGATTGAGCTGGAAGCTCCCTTCCTAGTAACAAGCTTTAGCAGTGCTAGAAGGTTCTATGTAGTCTTCTGGAAAAGCATTGTCACCAAAAGACCTTCTCAGTTTTATGTCCCGACTACTGCACTATCAACATGCCAGGTAATAAAGCATGCCCACTGATGTAATAGTGGCACTACGGTAATGAGTGTAACCAACTGACTTGGGGTCAGATTTAAGGCCAGCTGCACAGGAGGGGTCCAAGATTGTTACTGTAGACAAACCTGGTAGCTGGGAAGATGGAGCTACTGCTGTTGTTTTGGTACACGGATACAATGTGTCTACAAAATCGCCTTTTTATAAATGTTTGATACATACATATAATTTATTTTCAAAATTGCCTTTTCAACATTTATATTGTTTATGCTCCTATATTACTGCTGCACTTGTCCTTGGTCAGGGAGGCTTCGTTTGCAGTGGGGATAATGTTATTATGGAGACTTTTAGATGGTTAAATCTGAGAAAGGGAGAAAATAATTAAACAATGTCGTCCTCTCTAAGACTCTGAGAACATCATGAAAGATAGATTCGAAATCATATAATAGCTGGAAGAAGTTGACTGTTGTGCAAACTGTTAAGGTGTTACTTCACCATTACCATCTTGAACTCAGAACAGCTGTGATTATTCATATATATATATATATTCCTCAAGGGGTTAGGTTCACTAGCATTCCCTTGTGAAGGTGAGGTAGGGCTTACTAGCAGCATACTTAGGCAGTGTGTGAGGTGGTTCATGAAGTCACTCTCAATCCCTAGGATGTATAGTGGTTAATAACTATAGGGTTTGGAGGAGACACTCTTTGTACATGTAGTTGTCCATACGTTTCTCATGCTTCTGTAAACACCACCTTACTCATGAGCCATAAATAACTCCAATTACATTCATGGATTTGGCAAACTACACTTGGGTGCATTCATTATGGTCTATTGTTAGTGCCATATCTGGGGTGCATAGATTTTATTTCAAGATTCTTCAGGAAAAGTGGCTCAGTAGCAGCATTCTGGAATGGCTTTAAGCAAATAATCTATGAGAAAAAAGTAAGAGTTGATGCTTGACTGAGAGGAGAGGAACATGGTAGGAATACATGGTTCTTCCCTAAAAAGATTGGTGGTAAAGTCAGAGGCCATGAGCAGTTGCAGCCTGGTTGCTTACCTTTAGAGAACTGGAAAATGACTTCCTAAAGAACATGGTGAGAGAAACGTGGGACAGACAAAGGTCTTCCAGGCCCTGGTTGGGAAATCAAGGCAAAGGTAACGCAGGCCTCAGGGAGTTCCCAATTTAGTGGGTTATTATTGAGATTTAGTCTCCAAGTTAAAAACACAGCATATGGGGCTAGAGAGATAGCTCAGTGGTTACAAGCACTAACTGTTTACCCAGAGGTCCAGAGTTTAATTCCCAGCAACCACATGGTGCCTCATAGCCATCTATAATGGGATCTGATGCTCTCTTCTGTCTGGTGCGCTTTTCTGTCACACAGTCAGACATACATGCAAATAGAGTGTTCATATATATAAATAAACAAATCTTTAAAAGTACAGCATGTGGGACTGTTGGGGTATAAAGTAGACCCCTGCAGAGCTCAGCTTCCCAGGCACCGTTTTAGATATGTGAATACCAGCATGCTGTTCTCTACTGAGACAAAGTGGCATGCCGAGTGGTCAGTAGCTCTCTTTACACAAGTAAAGAGACCTGGGTGGTAGGTGCCTTCCGTGTCTGGACCAAGTGAGCAGGGACTGCCTTTGAGGCAGGGCCTTGTTGATATTAATGAGAAAATCTGCTTTACAACATAATGCTCAGATTAAAGATAAAAGGGAAACAAAACCATGACCAAGGAGGCAATGGGAACCATAAACTAATGACATATGGATTTCATGAACACTGAAGCTTGACCCCTGGATGCCACTGCCTGCAGACCTGCTGGGTGAGAGGGAGTAGGTATCCTGTTAGACCATCAAGGATGAGGCAGATTCCAAGTGCTCAAAAGGACACTCCCTGTCCCGGCTGCTTATAACTGGTTCTCAGGGACTAGGTTTCCATTGTTGGATTAAATATCAGCCAGTCTTGGTTTTTCAGTAATTAATATTGACACATGAGTTGCTTATAACTAAAACCAAGTTAAAGATGAATGAGTGACAGGGACATTAAACTGGGCACTGAACTACAAGGTACCCTGATGACAGAAACACAGTGAACTCTCCTTTGGCTAAAAAGGCTACATGGTAAAATGACAGAATGAACACAGTAGGGTGTCACTCTGCTCTTCTGTAGAGGTTCCCAGGGTTCGAGGCCACCCAGAGTAGCTCCTAGACAAATACAAGGGTAAACTAAATAATATTAAAGTTAAACGTTTCCTCCTCCATTGACCAGAAGGGTGGAGTACTGCTTTTGTGTTTAAGGCCATTCTCAGAGGAGTACCATCTTATTCTCTTACTGCCAATAAAAACTACAAAAAAAAAAAAAGAAGATGAAAAAGAAGAGGAGGAGGAGGAGAAGGAGGAGGGAAAGGAGGACAGAGTGGAGGAGGGAGAGAGGGGAGGAAGAAGAGGAAAAGGAGAAGAATAAGGAGGAGGAGGAGGAAGAGGAGGAGGAGGAAGAGGAGGAGGAGAAAGGCTCTGGGTACCTTGTTCTTTCTCTTTTCTGAGGTGCCTTGCTTGTCTCTCTATAGTGTATCTTTCCACTTTTACTCTAGTATGACTGTCCATCCTTCCTCTCCTCTCCTTAACTCCTTACCCTGATTTTTTTTTTTCAAGACAGGGTTTCTCTGTGTAGCCCTGGCTGTCCTGGAACTTACTCTGTAGACCAGGCTGGCCTCGAACTCAGAAATCTGCCTGCCTCTGCCTCCCAAGTGCTGGGATTAAAGGCGTGCGCCACCACTGCCCAGTTTCTTACCCTGATTCTTAAAACATGCTCACTCTCTAGCTCTAGTAAATTGTTGTCTAAGTCTTTTCTGTGTCTGTTTTTAAATTATTTTATCAGTGAGACCAAGGATATCATTTTATCAATTAGACCAAGAATATGCAAAGGAGACCTTGCCCTCTGGTTATAGGAAGATTAAGGAACAGTTAACTGTTTCTATATGCAGTGTAATTCTATTCTACCTTAGAAGAAAACTGATATCATGGGGACTGTCTTAGTTAAGGTTTCTATTGCTGTGAACAGACATCATGACCAAGGCAACTCTTATAAAGGACAAAATTTAATTGAGGCAGGCTTACAGTTCAGAGGTTTAGTCTATTTTTGTCATGGTGGTAAGCGTGGTAACAGGCAGACATGATGCTGGAGAGGTAGCTGAGAGTTCTACACTTGGGTTCACAGGCACTAGGAAGATAAAATAAGCCAGTAGTCCTGGCTTGAGCCACTGAAACCTCAAAGCCTGCCCCCAGTGACACACTTCTCCCAACAAGGCCACACCTCCTAACTGTGCCACTCCCATGAACCTATGGGGGACCATTTTCATTCAAACAATCACAGGGACACAAGGAAAACAATTGTGTTTTTAGGTGACAAAATCTGGGCGGCCTAACTAAAAGGTTGGAGGTCTGAACCAATAGCAAGTTTTGACAGACCAGAGTCAGTTCATTCCAAATTGTACCTTAGCTTTGGCTTAAAGAATTCATTAGATGTGCAGGTTGTTAAATGGCTTTTGACACAGTTTGCACTGAAAGACAAGTAGGGTTGTTTTAGTTCACAACGCAGACTCAATTTAAACCTAGAGCATAACGCGTTGGCTACCAACACGAACCCAACCCCAAATGACCGAACAGACATCACTCACTATACAACTTGTACAGAATAGTAATACCAGTTTCCTTCCTCTTATGGCCCCTAATCAAGGGCTCTTCTCATCACACCCTCCTTTTTCCAGCTCATTGTATATATTCTATACTTTTTTATTCACTCATTTAATTTGCTGCACATAAATGTTGCATTACACCAACTGTATATCAGGAGCTGTACTTAGGGAAGGTTATAAAGATGGGAACAGAACCCAGCCCCATGCTTTAGACACTGAGACTCTAAGAGACCAGACAGAAAAGCAGGTGACAGGACAAGGGGGTAACTGCTTTAATCTGCCACAGAATGATGGTTTGTGCATGATCCTGTGGAAGCAAGAAGAAATAGCTGGTGGTCTTGACTCAAGGGTAGACATTTGACTTTTTCTGCCACACCCATTTCAGTTCATATCTGCAGATCTTAACCTCTCCACTACACGAATGGGCACACTGGGGCTGCAGGTTACTGAATGGAAGCTTTGACCAGAACTGTGACTGTGGTACTGTAGCCAGAGTTTCAGGACCAAAGCCTGGGCTCTGGAAGCTAGTCCTTATTGGTTGAAGAGATGGTCTGCTTCTTGGGAGCTGCCTACCCTTGCTCCAGCAGGCAACTTTGCCGTCGTCATTAACTAACGTCATCTGAGGAGGGGAGTCTACCCTACTGAGCAGTGCCTCAATGGGGTATGTAGTGGGGAGTTTGGGGTACACCACTAATTCATGGATTTGGATCCACGAGTGAAACACACACACACACACACACACACACACACACACACACGTACACACACATACGCACAGAGACGCACTAGCTTATTTTTAAAATGCCCTGGTGACCTCAAAGGCTGGGCACTCCTAAACCTTCCTGTTACCCCAGGTCCAATTGAAGAAGTGGACAGTGGCCACCCACCCAAAATTTCACATGGCTGGTTGGCTTTATCTCCTGACACTCCTGTATCCCATTCTTCCCTGAGTCATGGCGATTCTGCCTTGTTCCTTTCTGAGTCCTAGCCTGCACAACTCTAAGGGTCCTGTCCCATGTCCAACCATTGGCCGATGGCATCTTTATTGATCAATTCAAAACCACTTAGGGACAAGGACCTTTAGCATTTGAACATGCAGATTACTGATTGAATCAAAGTATTAGAACCAATCTCCAACAGGGGTAGGCATCAACATCCATCTCAATACACCTATTATAGATAAGAAATGGTGAAAAATCAAGCTAGGGGGTGTTCATTGTGGCTACACTGGGAAGAAAAGATAAAGGGGATTAGTGACCTCAAGTCTGATGAAGCCATTCTGGTCAAACCATGATCCTGGTCATTGTCTCCCTTCTCATTCTGCAAGGTGGTATATAGTTGTCCTTATTGCTTGAGGAGATGGTCTGCTTCTGAGGACCTGCCTACCTTTGCTCCAGTAGGTGACTTTGCTTTCATGAATAATTAACGTCATCGGAGGAGGGAGTCTGCCGTGCCTGGTAGTGCTCTTCCCGGAATCCTGTGTGACTGCCCACAGGACCCTGGCTTATCTGTTTTGTGCCTTCAGCCTTGAAGGAGGGAGGAGATAAGGCAAGGAAGACACTCCTTGTGTGGCTAACATGCTGAGTCAGACAGCAGAGATACCATGGTACAACTAAAGGAGATCCTTAAGATGGAGACAGACATTCCAAACCTGTATCTCGGGAGCCTAAAGGAGGATTCAGTGCTCTTTAACAGCAGCAGTTTCTAAATGCCCACTACAGTATGTTGCCTGACAAAACTTTTCCTGGGGAGGAGAGTATCTAATTCACCCCAGATAAAGAACTCATGACAGACCCAAGTACAAATACCAAAGTCCAGCTTGGTAAATCAGTGAGTTTAATTGGGGTTACTTAAAGAAATGTGGGTGACAGGTTACTTACAGGAGCAGAAATGACTCAAAGACAACAGCATCACCAAAGCCCACCTCAGCATGAGTGACAGTTCTTAAAAGCTGGGAAACACATGGGAAACAGCCTGCAGGTAGCTCAACCGATTAGGTTAGAGAGTGTTTTCTCAAGTTGATTTTTCACTAAACCTCTTCCAGGCATCTAGTCTGCTCTCAGAGTATCTGCAGCTTTTCTCCTCTGAGAGACTTCTTAGCGACTCTGTTCCACTAGGCTCAGAGGGACATTTATGGCTTACTCTGGCAGGGAGGGGCTTAGTGAATCTGGTCAGTTTCAGGGACTTCCCTAGGCTAATTTGAGTGGTTTACTTTCCCAGCTTATGGAGTTTCCCAGCAGGATGGAATGTTTCAATCTTGGAAGGAACAGTTACATAACACAATGCAAAAGAATCCATGCTTAATTCATCCATACAGTTTCAATCCATCAAACAGATGGGTGATCGGCTCGCATACTATGATCATTACCAGTACAAAATATTTGTGTCCTACTTTGTAAGGGAAGATACTGGGCTGCAGTGAAGGTGAATGACTTATGTAAGTTCAACATACCCAGTGTCAAAATCCCTTGTGCTCACCCTTGTAGCGTTCAACACAATAGTGTGGCCCACAAACAGTCACACACAGAGCCTGAGCCAGAACAGACATGCATTGAGTCACTCTGAGAAGAATCCATTGACGTGGCTCCACTGTTCGGAGAAGCTAAGGTTCCTGAGAAGTGTGTGCTCCTCTTAGACTCTAAAGGCCTCTAGATTAGGACCCGATAGTTCTGGTGCCTTCTTACCTTGCTAATGACTACGATTAGTAATCCACCTTGATCTGACCTTGAGAAAGCCTGTCTGATGTCCTGCGGTATAAAACAGTCACTTTGCTGCCAGAGAAAATGTCTGTTTTCCCTCCGAATTCATCACGGGGAGGTTGTTCTTTCTAATGGGTTTAGGATCTGAACTTTCATAAAAGGCACCTTATCTCCCTGGCTTTCTCATATGTCTTCATCTGTTCTATTGACTCTCTTTGATGGAATATACCAGCAGGCGCTGCAAAGTGCTTTTTAATACTTTAGTAAACAGTTGAGAAAGAAACCTCATTACAGATAAAGTGAGAAGTGAGGTTGGACAGCCCATTTATCTTACTCAGGATGAAATAAGGGCTATTGTTCAATTAGGCTAAAGTACAATCTCTCATGTTTCCTTCCTAATGTCTTGTTTGGGAGCAGGGGTGGGGGGAGCGGGTGGCAGGGTGAGTAAGCTTCTGAAATACTGCCCAGGAATGTGCGGCAGAATGTGACCCGGTGAGCGGGGGCACCGGGCTTTGCAGCGGCTCCTGCAGAAGCTGTTGTGGATCAGTTTCTGTCACAGGAAGCCAGGCATGACTCCCTGGCTAGGGGGTCCCTGGGAGGGAGCATGCCGGAGTCCTTCCTCCATCCTGCCGGCAGGGAGTTTTCATTAGTATGTCTGGGAAGGAAAATGGAAGGAGGCGTGGTTAGCGCTGGAAGATGATTGTGTCTTTAAGGGAGGAATAGTTGGAAAGTCAATGTGGTCTACACCTAAAATAGATATATTACACATTATTAAGAGCATTGCTCTTTAGCCATTAATCATAGCAGCATTTTGGTATCTTTTTAATGGAGGAGGAAGGGGAGAGGTGCTGGGTCAGATACAGAGGCTGGGAAAGGAGGGCAGTGGAGGGGGAGAGAAGCCGGCTGGCACCTGGCTTTTTCTCAGCCTGCTGAGCTGGTTAAAAAAAATGTTTCAGTGTTTCTCCCTGGATTTTCTTTTGTTTTCAAAGAATAGGCAAAGCCCCATTTCTATTGTTAGACTGAATTTAGTGAAGGGCTGATTATTTTCTGGAAAGCATCGAAGTGGGGGCTGGGGGATGTTGTGTTATGTTTAGTTTTCTTTTGAGTCAGGTAAGATTTACCTTGAGATGTCTATCAAGATTTAAACATACATAACCACAAGAAAAGAAGCTAAAGTCCTGAGTCATCGGAGGTCAGACCTTCTGGGTACAGACATGTGATATTTGTGCTCATAAAGGCTGGTGTGTTAATCTTTCTTTGCACTGTGACTAGAGTACTTTTTAAAACGTGTTTGCAGCCAGATGCTCTGCCACTGAGCTATATCCCCTAACATGTGTATTTAGATGGAAACAGAAGATAGTTTATTCATTCTTTTCTTTACAGTGTGTGTGTGTGTGTGTGTTTACATGTGGGGGCCAGAGATCAACCTTGGGTTTTGTTATTCATAATAGCTATCCTCCATGTGTTTTTGAGACAGGATCTCTCACTATCTTGCTTGGACTTGTGCCTTATGGATTAGACTTAAACATCTTGGCCAATGAGCCACACAGATCCTCCTTGTCCCCATGTCCCCAGGGCTAGAATTATAAGCCTGTACTATGCACGGCAGCTTTTCATGTGGGTTCTGGGGATCAGCTTGGGTCTTCATGCTGTTGAGCTGAGAGGAACTGAGTTGATGATCTCAAGGGAATAGCTTAGAACTGAACTTCGTACCAGAGTGCTGGTAGGCTCCACTGTTTCAACACCCGGGTACATGTGAGGTAGATTTCCAGTTCCCAGGGACTCCACGTGGGGTCTTTAGTGCAAACGGAATGCTGGCCCCTTGAAGGGAAAACAATGGCTTTCTATACCCTTAGTTAACTTTAAGGGAGTTAATTTCTAGATTCTCCATTCTGACTGTGCCCTTTCCTAAAACAGATATGCCAAGCATGTGGTTGTCTGATTCTTCCCACTGTATTTTAAATCCACCTTGGTGAAGAATAATCTCTCTTCCACCTTAAAAATTTATTAATGTGAATTTATTAATGCTCCAAGGCAGCAAACATGGAGGCAATTATGGGACACCTTGCTCCCAAGGCTGGACCAATGGCGCTAGGAAACACAGAGGGGGCCTCCCCTTTGTCATTTCAAAGATAAACTCTTGGCAAGGCCCAGTGAGGACATGTCTCTGCACCCATTCATCCAGCCATTTTTGAATTAGAATTGAAAAGTGAGTTCAGTGTCTTTAAGATGGGCATTCACATGCTCATCTGAATTGAAAAAAAGAAATCAGACTTTCCAACGGAAAATAAATCTGGTTTTGATGATTGGTTTACAATGAGAAATGGATTTGCCAAGTTTATAGTTGATATCCCGTATAAATTGAATATCTAAGTATATATATATGTCTAACATTTAAAAAAATTCTGAGCCAATATGACTATAAAGTACATTGAAAATTAAACTTAGAAGGAACATTTTTAGATGTACATTAAAAATTCTGTACAGTGCACGAAGCTTAGTTTTAAAACTAAATTAAAAGAGTATACAAAATAAAATTTGGAGAAAATAATTCTAGGGTTTTGTAGGAGAGGAGGCTAGGCTGAAACAACTTGAAGGTTCTTGAAGTAGCAGGATTGAAGCTAGAATTAAAGAATAGAAGGATTGATTTATCGTCAGAAACAAAACAAACCACACACACACACGCACACGCACACATACACACAAAACCAAAATAAAGACAAAAGATGGACAAACAATGCAGTCCAATGTCAACAACATGAACAAGAACTGTAAGGCTGTACCAGAGTTGCCCACCGAGGTGGCAGTGTGATTACCAGCCTCATCTTGGGACAAGAAGAGATAGCATGTCAAGGTTATTAACTTTGGCACCTATTGAAGCCTGGCAAGATTTAATACATTTGTTCAGAAGCTGAGGGAAGGCAAATTGGGCAGCTCACCGGGTGGCAAGGAGGCTTTAAAGAGACATCTGAACCCCCAGGAAGGAGTCTCTTGGTGTTTTTAAGTAGTGTATGTGGCTCTTCCTCCGAATGCTCATGAAAATATCTCCATTCTTTAATTATAGGATGTCTCCCATGCCATGACAACTCTTCATTTGTATGTCAGCCTCTTCTAATCTATAAATGCTTCCAGACCACAGGCTCTGTCTTATCCATCTTTGTAATTTCAGCCCCTAGCACATCTTCCCTCTAGTGGCAAGATCTTAATAAAGGTTTGACTAATGATGAAGGGATGAACAAAAGAAATCCAAGAGAAAACTGACACCAGATACCAGGGACTCTTGGTCCTCAAACTAGGTAGTCATGAAGCCAAGCCATTGGGATATAATCATTCCAGTGAACAGAGGGAGGGGTAGTAAATAAGAATGACTTTTGTCTTCAGTTAATGTGCACACGTGTGTATACACATGTATAGGCATGTATACCTATGTATACAAATACATGTGTATTTGTTCTGAATGAGAAGTTGATTTCTAATAAACACAGTGAAGCACGTTTTGTAAACACCGGAGCCCATTTTGTCGCCTGGTAGTAACAGCAATGGTGTCTCCACAAGCAAGGTTGGCCGATAACTGTGGGACAGTGTGAAGCGATAGTAAGAGAGACTTGACGTCTGATTGGCTAAAGCCAAAAGATCTCCATGACTCAGCACAGGAGATACTGAAGCATATCGGGACAACTCTTGCAAAACTGAAGTAGACACTTGTGAGTTGGCTCACACATTTCCATCTGTTCACCAGTGATCACTGGTGGGGTCCTCTGCCTGATCCGTGCAGGTGGGCTTGTGCAAAGAGCTTGGGCCAGTGAACTGGGGTAGAATGGACTCGTGTCTCTCTTAGGCTGGAGTATGTAATGTCTGGTGGGAGACCATTTAAAAAGTTTCATTCTTTCTGTTTGGAATCTGGAAAGGTTTAAGTTACCATTTTCCTGTGAGTCTAGGCTCTGAAGTGAGGGGATTTGGGGAAGGGACCCTTGACCAACCCCAGATGAACGTGCAGGATGATCAAGAGAGAAACTCTTTCAAGCAATTGAGAGTTGGAGGATTACTGATTGTCGTAGCAAAATGTATCCTAGCCTAACTGAGAGATGGTAGTATTGTTACCAAGCTAGAAAGGTGGAATAAATACACTGTTCTCATTTAGGTTTTGAAGATGCTCTTGTCTAGTGAGTAAGATCGATGGGAAGAAACAACTATGAATTGAGAACCCAGGAAAAAAATACATTATTTAAGAACATTAGACCTAGAGTTGTCACAAATATAGAGATTACCTCTGCCTCCCTCTCCACTCCCGGTCTCTCAGCTGGGCAGTGTGAGCTGTCTGCTTTTTTTTTTTTTTTTTTCTCTTTTAGGCAGCATTACCCACCCCACAATGTCCAGGTCTAATTTAACTCGAGAACAGGGTATCTTTCTGTAGCAGAAGCATTTTGAAGACATTATTAAGGCTGGGGATTTGAGATGGAAAATCATGTCAGTCTGTCCAAGGTGCAGTCTAGCCACATGAGTCTTTTGTAACGGAACCGAAATGGCATCATGAAAAGGCTTCAAGCTACTCTTGCTGCTTGTTATAAAAGAAGAGAGGATATGCCAGCAATGCCAGCATAAGCCCATGAATAGAGGCAATCATTTCCCCTTTAGGGCTTTCGGCAATGGACACAGCCCTGCTAGTCATTGTTAGCCCAGCCAGCACGATGCATGTCAGACTTCTGACCTACCGAATAGGTTGTATTTTTTTAAGCCACCAAGTTTATGGTCACTTGTTGCAGAACAAGAGAAAGACTAACACAGTGCCGTGCTCCTATGTTACAACCTAACTCTGTCCCTCTACCCCTCACCGCCTAGTTTCTTTCACCCTCTCTCTTTGAACGCTCCCCAGTCCTGCTGGTATGCCTATTTTCAAAGCTCATCCCCAGTCCCACTTAATGGAGTCACTTGAATACCCCTGGAGCTGGAGGAACACTCGTTCAAAGGCCAGCCTCAGGCTTGGCTTACAGCTTATCAACTTCACCCTGCTGTGGGATCTTCCCTGGGTTTCCAGCATGTCCTGAGGTGATTTCCAGCTCCTGTGACTCACACACAGATGGCATGCAGGAGTCACGAAGCAGCGCTTTCAGGAAACAGCTAGTTGCATGGTGTCTTTTTATTCTCTTTAAACCAGTTGGCCATTGCAGCTGCCGGAGGATATCTGAGACATCCATCCAACAATAGTAACATTTAATGCAGCTATTGTCCCTGTCAGTTTCCATGCTAGTACTTTGCCATGTGCACTGTGGGGTTCACACCGGTGTCTCTTCTTGGTTTTTCAGCTAAGAGAGTCCCCGTTTCCTTTTCTGTTGTCTACTTTTCCCGCCTAAATCTAAGAGACTGCACCCTTAGCTTCTGGGAGCAGGATAGATCTTGTGGGTCTAAGTTAATTAAGGAAATGCCTTTCTAGTGAATGGCTTAGAAATGACCAGAGAAAGATGATCTAATAGGCTCTTTACAGAATGAGATGGCAGAAGCAGCCAGATTTTTTTTTCTTCTCTCTCTTAAGGTTAAATACAATTTTAAGGGAAGGGAGGGGTTTTTCTTTAGGGCAATGGTCATGCATTAGGTAAAAGCAGGGGAGGGGGTGCTTGTTTTCTTTTTTTAAATGTTAAGTCAGTGATGTCACAGAGGATCTTAATTTACTTCTTATGCTTTGCTTAGACAAGATAATGCACTTAGGGCTGTTTGGCTGGACTCACATGCTTGGCCGCCTCTCAAAGAGCCTTTGGTTTGGGGCAGGGATAGGACAGGGAGTTCCCAGGCAGCCTTATCAGTACCAGACAGCACTCAGACTGCAGCCTCGATCATGTAAGTCCTCTTTCATGAGACCTTTAAAAGGCTGGATCTGCCTACAGAGCCGTTAGGTCCCGCAAGCCACCTTCCAGGGTTGACTGGGCATGCCTCCTTAGTGCTGACCACTAGAAGCAGGAGCTTCGGCCTTTTAACCATTTCCATCCCTGGAGTATTTAGTGGAGGCAAAAAGCATGGGTTGGGGAGTCCAAGCAGGCTACTCAGAGGAGTAGGATTCTTCAACCATTCATTTGTTCATGACCTCAGCTTTTCCTTCTCTGAATCAAAGTGTGCAGACATCACTTTTTGATAGACTGTGTTCTCCGTTCCTCCAAGGCGCATCATCAGCGTCATTCTTGATGCATAGGAGAGAAGATATTTCATATGGTGGATGATAGGGTGCTAGGGCTTAGTTCTTCCATGACACTCTAGTTAGTTTACTCAGTATATTTATTGAGTGCCCGTTATAGAGCAGGTACTCTTATAGGTAGGTGCTGGTTATACAGTAGTGTACATGTGAAGTTTAATGGAGCTTACATTCTAATGTAGATTCAGTATAAATATTTTTTTAATGCTCTATCCATAGACATTGAGGAAAAGATGGGACCAACCTACTAGAAGGGGAAACTAACCCGATTTGGAAGAATGTGACCATATGGAAACGTGCAGGGGGTGCGTCTGGCGCTGCTTGTATTCAGATGCTAAATTCTACGCCCCAAGATCTGGTTGCTTCAAGATGAGTGGATTCTCACATATACCACCAGCCTTTGTTGTGTAAACCTTGCTCCCCAATTTAAAGCCACTGGTTAAATGAAACTGGTGACAGCCAATTAGTGTGTGTGTGTGTGGGGGGGGTGGATAGAGAGCAGTGAAATTGAGTTACCAGGCTGGCAGCATAAGCAGGTGGAGAGGGAGA
>NW_021620537.1:457825-532825 GCF_004785775.1 Grammomys surdaster | reverse complement strand
GGCTAATTAAAACACTAAAGAATAATTGGATTGGAACAGGATCATAAAACTCACTTACCTTATTGGGATATCATGAAACCTAGCTAGTCAGTATTCACGGTTTGAACAACAAAAGAAAAATAGTTATTGATTTACATATAACGTCTGTTATGTCTTCTAAAAGCCTCTGTAGCTTCTATATATCAGGGGAGGATGAAACCAAATGTCTATTCCTCTTGGATCTATTTAAAAAAAAACAATCAAAGAAAAACATCAGTGGTGGCAAAGAGAGCAGCGCTTCTCTAGGCTGTGGATGGAAAAGATAGCTCTGGCTCTGGAGCGAGACATCATAAAGGACTGCTGTTTAGGTAAAGCACCGTTGTGTCTGTCCACAGAGCACGGCTCATTAGATTTTTGGTGAGAACTTTGGAAGGGCATCTGTTTTAGTTCCTCTGGTTTGTTCTGGTTTCATTCTAGCCCCTCTCCTCCATCCCATGAGAGATGGTCTCACAGTAAATTGTGGCCAGCTCTCAGTTCTAGTCACTCGGGGCCTGCTTGGGTTGGCAGCCTGCGTTTTCCTCTGACCAACTTCTTCCTTTCATTTCGCAACTTCTGAGCCCGGAACTTCTGAGCCCGAACTTCTGAGTTTACCAAAGCAGAACAAGAGCAAGGGCTGAGTCATGTGTTATGTCTCTCACTGGTGATGCCAGCGAAAGGGGTGTCAGGAAGGGGCCTGGAATTATGATCTTCATTAGTGGAAGAACCAGCCTGCCTCCATTTTAGGCTTAAATGCCACCTTATAGGAAAGACAAACTAGGTTCATTCCTGTTTATAACTAAATCTGTTTCTCCAGGACTGGGCTATGCCCTACCTGTAACCTCAACTACAAATTGTTCTGTCCTGCCTCTTCTAGGAATGGCAATAATTTCTTTGTTTCATTATTTATAGCCACCTTGCAACCCTACCTTTGTTTCAAAGGTTCTAAGCCCCCAATGAATGAATACCTTGCTGTGACTACCTGCTGTGGTTACCTTGTTTTGACCACCTGTTAAGTTCTGCTCTTGTAACTCTGCCTATTATCCCCTGTTTGGAATCCCCCTACCCCTGAGCTCTATAAAAGCCTTGTCTTCTTACATCCAAAGCTGACCTCTCCAACCTCACCTTAGGGGGAGGCAGCTCATGTACACAGATAAAAAAGCTTGCTTTAATTAATCTGGTCATGATGATTTGGGGTGTGGTCTTTCTCTTCTCATTTTTGGGATTAACAGAGGCAAGGTGGAGGTTCTACCTCAAAGTTCAGAAGCAAAAATAATTTCTTCCCTCCAGCTTGTTATAGTCACATCAGCTGAGAAGTGTTTTCCTGTGGCTTTTGGGTGTGTTTGTGTGTGTGTGTGTGTGTGTGTGTGTGTGTGAAGGATATGGCACAATCATAGACATGATAGTTACAGGAGGACATGCAAAAGGGGAGGGTACCAGACAGGACAAAGTACCTCAGACATCTCATGTCATTGCCACAAGTGGTCTGGAAGAGGGAATTTGTATAATCCCTGTTTATTAGGAGTCCCACCAGAGGAACAGGAGAAACCTCATGGAAGAAGCTTGCTCTCTAGTGGAAGAAGCCCCACCATCCCTTGGGGCAAGCCCATTGACCCTTTCTGCACACTAACTGCTTCCTCTTCCGAAGCTCATGTGAAGAACATCCCCTTCTTTGCTATCTGAAGGGAACAGAGGGAGAATCAAGCCAGATTACGTTTAGACAGCAATGCACTGATGGCTATCTGGAATGGGTCAACATGGCAGACACTAGGCACCTTAGGATTACAGGTGAGTGCAAAATGACTGACATCATGTGTCTGGAGGACCCGAAAGTAAACCGTGATGTAATCTGTTATACACCCTGCTAAAGTGCTGCCTTTGTCTGATTCTGTATAAATGTGTCCTTGAGGTCAGAAGGGCGCACCTCCACTTTTACTTTTTGCCTTTGCTAGTCTGTGTAGGGCTGTGTGCACTTCTCTCTACCTGTGTGCCAGCCAGCATATGTGCCTGTGCCCATTGTGTACAGCCCGTTTATGCAGGCGTGTGTCTAGGTGTCTGCCAGTTTCTGTCTGCCTAGAAGCCTGTGTGCTGTGAATGAAGAATGTCTTACCTGCCTATTCATATTCCTTACAACTTCCTGGGGTCCTGTGACCTGCCTTCCTTCACGATGTGGGCTCTTGGACACCACTCAACCTTTATGGAGCTCCTATCCAGCCCTCTCGACATCTCTCCACTCGAGGGACTCCCACCTATATGTTCTGAGAGTTGACTACACAGCAGTGCCTTCATCTAGCTTCAGGTCTTCTTCCCAGCTCTCCTGGTAAGTAAAGCCCCCCAGCCCGCGGCGAGGTTGTTCGTCACACTGGCTTGGGATACAAATGCCTGGATTCTGCTTCTGTCTCTTACCATCTCTGGGAAAATGAAACATCAATTGACTTCTGATGCTTCCTTTTGATTTCTTTTCCTGTGTGTGCACATGTGTGCACATGCTCATGGGGATAAGAGGACAATGTTGGGTGTCATTCCGTAGGAACTGCCCATTTATTTGATACCAGCTCGTTCAATGATCCTTGGGTCTTACCAAGTAAGCTAGGCTTGCTGGCACCTTAGCCATGAGGACTCACTCGCTTCTGCTTCCTCAGCTCTGGGGTTACAAGCGTGCATCACCACCACACTTGGTTTTGGTTTTGTCTGTCTGTCTGTTTTGTTTTCCCATGGGGCATCAGGGAATTGGGCTCAGGTCTTTATGCTCGCAAGGCAAGCATTTTACCAGTGGTGCTGGATCTATAGCTCTTTGCCTCAGTTGCTTGAGCCTCATATTGTACTGGCCGCCTACAGCTGCTGTGGAGTTTAAATATGGCAGCATGTGTGAACTGCTGTCAAGAGTTGGCTACCTGTTCATGAAATACCATCTATCCGAACTCACCAGACTCAATGGAGAGCGCCAAACCCATGTGCATGCAGATGACCCTGGTTGAACCCACTGGCTCACAAAATGACTCAAAAAAGACGTGAATGTGAGAAAGGGATTTGCAGAGGGTGGGGACAGGGTGAAGAGGGAGATAAATAGTAGATGGTGGGGGTGACAAGAATCAGAGTGTGCCATGTACATGGATGAAATTGTCCAAAGACCAAGTTGAATAAGAATTTCCTACTACATTGTCATTTCAGATTTAAGGAGTGTGAATGAATGGGTTCAGAGGAATTGAAGGGTCTCCCAGAATGCCGCGAGGTTCTTGCTTGGCTGCACAATCAAGTTTTAAGCACATTGTATATAGATTTAGAAGATTTTGGTGCATGCACCTGGGAGCCTCACCAGCATTTGGAGTTTATGCATGTGCTCTGTGTTTTAAGTAATCGACTCTCAAGAGACTCTGGCCGAGCTGCTAAGCTGAGCTGGGCATAGTAGAGAGGAGAGTTTCCAGTTCCTGTACGGAAGAGTCAGCTAGGAGGGGTCCCGCTTAACTGTTGCAGGTTCAGAGGGAACAAACACAAGGTAGGGGAGGAAAGGGAGCTGGCTTCCTGGCGAAGTACCCTGGACAGCAGACAGCAGGCCGAGATATATATATATATATATATATATATATATATATATATATATATATATATATATATATATATGTCTGTTTAGCTGCCTTGCACAAGGGATTAGTCACTGGCTCTGTCCATTCTAAACCTCACAGACTGATCCAGTAGTCCGCTGGGGAGCTCTCTAGAGCAAGACCTTGGGAATGGGGAGACTCGGGCCAGAGCCCAGGCTCTCCCGGGATGTGTGAGTTACGGCCTTCACTTCTCCTTTTGGGGAACACAGAGAAGAGGGATAGGAAGAGAGATATCTCCCTCACAGGAACGAAGGGGATGGGTGTAAATCACCCGCAGCCCAGCACCGCTCTGCAGTTCACGCTGTCAGTATTCCCTTTCTCTAAACCTGCAAGGTTTCTGATGAGGAGGCTTTTGGGGGAAAGGGTAGAGAAGAGAGACAGACACTCCAACACTTCCTGTGGTTCCTGTCATCAAATAAAGCGTCTCTATCCCACCACGCTGTTACAAGGATGTGGTTAGATAACGTGTGGAACATTCCTGCAGTGGCTGGCACCCAGTTCATGCCATGGACACAACTACTTTCTTTTGAATGACATGTTCCTATCCCACTAAACAGGGCAGGGCAGTGAACAAACAGAACTCCCCCAGCAAACAAAATCCCAGTAAAAATCACATAGATTTGTGTTTTCATGAAAGGTAGGGAGAACACTTTTCTATCTGGGTTGAGTGTTGGAATGGACTCTTCTCCTCTTCTGGGAATGTTGTACTGTGTGTACTCCTGCTTGCTCATCAAGGTGCTCGTTAGCGATTGGTCTGGAGAACTCAGAGAGCTAGGAAAAGGATATAGCATTTCAGTTGATGTCTGGGAGCAGTTTTTGTTTTTTGTCTCAGGGAAGCAGTTTTAAAGGAGAGACAGAAAGGAAGCTTTATTTCTTCAGCCTTGTTTAAACAAAATGTTCTACAAGCATGAAAGAACATTCCAGCATTAGACATACCCTTAAGCATTCACTGGCCTGTGGACTAATGGGAGGAACTCTGAAGTCCAGCGACATGATTCTTTGTTCTTCATGCCTTGACAGCTATGCCGAGTCACAGCATTCTAACAATGAGAGACCAGACACGTGACCCCGAAGTTAGGCTGTGCACGGGATGATTAGACCCAATACCATTGAGAGGCCTTATTTAAGGAGAACACATGGGCGGTAACACATTTAGTGGTCCTGAAGTGAGACCCAGATGTCTGATGAAGTTTCACATTAGCTATCCCCAAGTTTAATAGGTTCAGAGTGAGAAGGGGCCATGGGTGGGCCAGTGGTTGGTTTCATGGAGGACGGTGGATGAATAGGCCAGCAGGGGAAGGGGATACTCATGGAGAAGAGAAATGATTTGACTAAAATGGTGTCTGTTAAGAATGTCTGAGTGCATTCATGTGTTGGCTTGTAATAGTCTTGTTGTTTGTGGCTTTTTGTTGAATGTAGGGGTCAGTCTAGAATGTTGAACTTATAGTCATGCTTATATGCTAGGGGAATAAACCCATGACCCCCTGATTCTAGGGGTGCGTGTAAGAGAAGCTCTGACTTAAGCCGACATTGATCTCTCTTCCAGAAGCGGCAGTTAATGAGACCGGTAGGTCCCCTGTTGGCTCTGTGGGATGTAGGTATTTTTAGCTTAGTTCATAGTTAAGAGCGACACATTTTCTGCCTCATAAACAGTTTCTAAGCCGTAAGTGTAGAAAATAAAGAGATATTGGCCATGTTTTAGGTGCATATATGAAAAACACTGTTAAACCTTGATTAAAGCTGGGCTCTTGAGCCAGCAAGATGGAAAGATGCTTGGTACCAGCCTGACAACCCGGGTGCCATCCTCAAGAACCACCTGGTGGGCGAGAATTCGCTCCTACAACTTGTTCTCTGATGTCCACATGCATGTGTCATGACATGCATATTTCTTCATGTGTGCACACATGCAAATAGGTGTAAAGAGAGAGAGAGAGAGAGAGAGAGAGAGAGAGAGAGAGAGAGAGAGAAGGAGAGAGAGAGAGAGACTGGGCTGTTGAGCAGGAAACAAGGCCTAGCTCTGCTGCCTTCTCACAGACTGGCTCGTGGTTCTCTTGTCTGTAAAGCAGGGGCAGCCATGCCTTCTTGTTGGGTTTAGAGGAGACAGTGTTCACTAGCAGTAGGTCAGATGTTAGGAATGCTGTGTATTATCAATATTTTCAAAGGGAATACAGAAAGCCCTGAATACATAGGATGACCACTGCTGTTGGGAGCTGACTCTTAGCCGAAAGCGGCTATCATCTTTGCAGCCATCTCAGGCCATATACCCTGACAAGAGACTTGTTTTCAACAGCCTACAACAGCTGAGCACACTCTGGTAAACATCATGTTTTTCTCCCATATCTTGTTTTGTTGTTTACTGCCCCCAGCTGCAAGGCGCACGTGGTAAAGTGTCTTCAGCTGCGTTCCCCTGCTTGTGCTTATATATACACCCATGATTTCCTTTCAATAAACGGGACTTGAACAGACTCTCTGTCTTGTCTCCATTCTTTGAATCTCTTGCCCTTGCATCCCCATTCTCTCTCTTGCTAGACCCTGACCCACAGATCGGAGCAGCAGCTCAGGTCGGGACAAAGTGGCCCCCAAACGTGGGGCAGAACGGGCTGGTGCACACTGCCACCATTCATAAAGGCTCATTAGAACCATTACAAAGTCAGCATGGCGCCTGTCCAGTTCCTCTGAGATGAGGTCTGGGTCAGTCCTGGCTGAGAGGGATTTCCAAATGACTCCTGGTTACTTACCAGGCCCAGTGTTCTCACCAAGCAGCTTTGTAATTTAACAGATAAGGAAAATAACCCTACTCAACAGCCACCACTGGGACTGTGCATTCTGTCCAGGCAAGTAAATTTTGGTTTAGTTTAGTTTTTATTAAAACTTGAAAAACGTAGGGTTTTCTCAAGTATGTTGGGATACAAGAGCTAGAAAGATGTTTGCAATCTGAATTTTAATCTTTTCCTGTTATCAGTGAGAAATCCTAGGGCCTATGAGGTTAAGTGAATAATTTGCTGTATCAACCACAGATGTAATTTCTGCTGGACTTGCTGTCCAATGCCCTCTAAAAGAATGGATTATGACAAACTGTTCTAAACTCACGATCATTCATTTTAGTCTCCTGCATGTAACTGGTTTACATCCAAACGCCTTCTGGTGAAGGTAAATTTATTTACTTTTCCAGGGTTACATTATGAAATGAATTTGTCAGGAAGGTTCATGGGATACAGCTAGTCCTGTTACGCACATATAATGAGATTTCTTTAGAACATACCATGCAATTATGTGTGCTTCCAGCAATTCCAAGCTAATGTGATCATGTTTCCGAGCCATGATTTAGCATGTTGAAGCTCAGACTCTCCCGTTCTCTTTCCCCCGTGTAGAAGCAAATTCTGGACGGTTTTCTGAGCAAAGTCTCAACTCTCTTCTAATATTTCTCTTTTAAGGAGGTAAGATGATTTTATATATATAGATCTCTGTGGTGTTTTGAATAGGACTGGCCCTCGCAGGCTCATATATTTGAATACTTGGTGAGGGAGTGGTACTACTCAACAGAGATTAGGAGGTGTGGCCTCGTTGCAGTAGGTGTGGCCTCGTTGCAGTAGGTGTGGCCTTGTTGGAGGAAGTGTGTTATTGGGGGTGGGCTTTGAGGTTTCAAATGCTCAAGCCAGGCCCAGTGTTCTCTTCCTGCTGCCTGCCAATCAAGATGTAGAATTCTCAGCTACCTCTCCAGCACTGTGTCTGCCTGTGTGCTGCCATGCTTAACCGGGACAAGAGTGGACTAAACTTTTGAATGTAAACCAGCCCCAACTAAATGTTTTCCTTCCTAAGAGTTACCATGGGCATGGTGTTTCATCACAGCAATAGAACACTAAGACCATCTCAACTATTTACTTTTTTTTCTTTAAGAATTGCCATTATGTCTACGGTGAAAGTATAGGGCTGTGTATTTCATATGCTCATCAGAAATCTTAAACTGGAACTTTTGGCTGTCAAATTGACAGTTACGAAAGGGACATAAAGAATTTTCCTTGTGAACGGTCCATTTCATTACTTTGGGAATTCTAATAGTGTTATTTAGAAATTATTAACTATCTATGATGTGCAAGTTGCATGAATTCTTTTAATTTGCACAACTGTGGTTCACCAGGTTCTACATGCATCGCGTTCCCTAAGGGTTTGTTAAAACACACGCTGCTGTACTCCATTCCTGGAGTTTCTGATTCAGCAGGGATCAGAGACTTTGCATTTCTAATAAATTCTCAAATGGTGCACTGCTGGCCAGGGGGTTGTTTCAGAACTACTGCATGCTTCACACCAGAGAGGGAGGACATGTAAATCTGTTATTACTTGTGAAACAAACAAGCAAAGAGGAACTGGGCTCATATAATTCACCTAAGACATAGGTGGTTGTGTTCAAACCCAACTATTGTGTTGGGTTTGAAAAACTGCTTAATTCTATAGTCTACATTGTATTCCAATGTTTATAGTCTTAATTTCTGGGCTGAGTGGTTTCAGCACCAACCTATGCTGTCCGACAGAATAGCAGTAGTGCTGTGCTGTAGCAGTAGCAGTTGGGGTGGATCCTGGTACTAAGGCAGTACTCTATGACTCCCAGTGTTACGATCCAAATATGTTAAAACGTGGATCTTGTGATATGGTCCTTATCAAAGCCAAAGTGTAGGGGAGAATAATATACTCCCGAGAGAAACTTCCTTATGCAGATAGAAATGGACAAGGGCAGTGTCGTTCCAAAGGATGTGGGACAAAGGGAACCACCATGACATGCCTGCATGTCCACTTTTGACATTTACTTTTTTCGTTGCTGTTTACTTTTGTAATTATTTTAATTACATTTCTCTTCTCCCTTTCCTTCCTCCAAACCTCCCATAAACCCTTCCCCACTCTTCATTTGTATTCTCTTTTTTAAATTGTTATTGATGCAGTGTATATAGCATTGGTACGCATGCACACACACACACACACACACACACACACACACACACACACACACGCATCTATACATACTCCTAAGTATAACATGTTGACTCCATAGAACATTACTTGTATGTTTTCAGGGTTGACCATTTGGCACAGAACCACCCATTAACGTGCTCCCTTCCGAGGACCATCTCTCCCTCTGCCAGCTTTATCTAGTTGCTTTTACAGGGTTGAGGTCTCGTGGGCTTTCCCGTCTGGCAGGTCTGATGGTGTCCTCTGCTCATGTTTGGGCAGTCATGTTAGTGAGCCTTTACGATACAGCGTCTGATGTTACCAGGAGACACAGTCTCACTGCAATCTCCCCGCCCCTCTGGCTCTTATAATCTTCCTGCCCCTCCTTCTGCAATGCCCCCCGAGCCTCTGGGGTGGAAGTGTTCTGTAGATGTGTGGTTAGTTTTCTTTACTAGCCATGCTGGTGAAGGCACCCTCCTTGGAGGATTCAGTTTGTATGTGTAAACTTTAAGAGCTCCTGTACTCAGGGCTTGTGAGAGAGCACTTGGTACTCTGCCCTCCACCGGTCTTAGGCAGTAGTGAACAGGCACTGGGGTGGTGGTGGCATGCAGATAGTGAAGGGATGGCTTAGAGCTCAGCAGTGTACAGGGGAGGGCTCTGTCACTTTGAGATTGCTAAGACAGGCGACACTGATTAGTGTGTGTTCTTGTATGGGAGAAAGTATGAAAGAGGTGTGTCACAATGACTGTGTGGAGCTCAGAGGACCTTACATTTTCTTCTTGGCTGCTGCATATGGCAGGTTAACGGGCACATGAGTTTTGGGGAATCTTCTGTCTCCACCTTCCACGTCTCTGTGAAGGCACTGGGACTCCGGATGATTGCTACCATGTCTGGCTCTGAGTGACGATGGGGACTCAAACTCAGGTCCTTAGGCTTGCACAGACATTTCACCAACCCCTCCATTACTCTTTCATCAGCTAGAGAAAATGCTACTAGGTAACTGAGGAAAGATCTGAGTGTTGACAAGCAACTTGATTTCCACCAACAACATTCACTGCAATCACCTTTCATACCCACTTCTGTAAAAGGCCAGCAGAGCTGAGTGTTACCAACCTCCAGTCCACTCCTCAGCTGCACTGCAGTGGCCACAGGGAAATCTGAGGTCATCAGGGAAGGACTGAGACGGATAGAGCAACGTGCCCACCAGCAGGTAGAGGGAGGACTCATCTGTGGTCCCCAGCACATATACGGCACATAGCACTTAAGGAGAGTCAGGAACACAAAGAGCTAGCAGCACAGTGTTCTTCAAAGCAGTTTATTAGTGAAAAACTGGAAACCTAAAAATTCAACAGTAGTTTAACAAAATGTGGCACATATGAAGAAATATCATGCATCCATTAAAAAAGATGTAGAAATACATATGACACAGCAAGATAGGCATGGTACTGTTGAGTGAAAAAGTTACAAAACAGCATGTACAATTTGATCCCGTTAAAAAAACCTCTGTAAGTGTGCAGAGAACCTGGAGGCCACACGCCTCAGTCGCAGCTCTTTGCAGACGATGGAACTGTCCACAATCTTTCCTTTTGTCAGCATATTGTGACTTGTATTAATAAAAAAGCATGAACAATTCTTAAAAAGTCTACTCTGTCATAGGAGTAAGAGTACAGCTTAGGGACTGAGGTACAGAGGTGTGCATACATTAGTCTAACACTGCTTCACTGGTTTCTCAGGGTGTTCTGAGGCTAAACCCCAGTTCAAAGGCACTGTATGGAAGGGTGGTGGTTAGATCTCATCTTTCTTTAGAGCCGTGGTCCTCTAATACAGTTCTTCATGTGGTGGTGACCCCAACCATAACATTACTTTCATTGCTACTTCATAACTGTAATTTCGCTGTTATGAATTGTAATGTAAATACATGTGTCTTCTGATGGTCTTAGTTGAGCCCTGTGAAAGGGTCATGCAACACATGTGGAAGTCATCCACAGGTGAGAACCACTGCTTTAGACAACGGGTCCACATTCCCAGAAACCTGTGTCACCCAGGTCCTGCCATTCTAAGCAATACTTTCCTTACTGACATTACCTTTGTACCCACTTCTTAGACTGGTCTGAAAGGTCTCGGCCAGTGAGAGAAGCAGTGAGGCTGACAGAGGCAAGGGGAAATGTTCAAGTGTAGTCAAATCGTAGGCGCTGAGGGTGAATGGCCAGCCCTGTCAGCTCTGCAGTGCTTCTCACAACTGACTACTGCAGGATCATGCAAATGGCTTACTGTACAACTGTGGGGCCCTGCTTCCAGAATTTGGCTCAGTAGGTTTTTCGGAGGAAGACACAGGTATTAGCATTTTTTCCCTTTTACCCAACAAGTATTTATTGAGCATATGTAAGAGCCAAGCTGTGTGCTAAGAGTAATTTATGATTAACAGAATTACAGTCTCTGTCTTAGAAAGTCTACATTCTAAGGTGACAGTTACATACTAAATAAATAAATTATAAAAATAACATAATTACAATTAATAGTTAGAACATAGTAAAGAAAGGTAAATTAAGTTTTTGTCTTAAAATCTTTAAAAAGCTGTCTCAGGGGAGATTAATACTACCAATCCACAGGCCCACGTAGACAAAAGTATAAATAAGGTAGAATATCTGAAACCAGCGATTAGCATTTCAACAGTTCCCAGCAGTGCTGGCGCTGCTGTTTAAGTCTTGTACTTTGCCAACATTTGAATTAGGACGAAGTGGGGAAGGCAGGTGTGCACTTTCCCTAACGTCATCGTTTTAGGATGAGACAGGGGCACAGGGAAGCAGAAGGCTTAGAGTGATTTGCCTGTCAGCCATGCTACCCCTGACAGCTCTCCACTCTTGCTTGTGCAGCTAGGCAGTTCACTGCAGTTTCAGGTGTAGGGACTGTGTGTAACAAAGCAAGGCCATCTGTGAGAGCTCTCTGCATAAACTAGTCCGTCCCATCCTCTCTCCTCCCTGCTACTTCACCTCAGAACCATCCTTCCTAACTAACAGCTTCCTTTTGCTCCTGCTATGAAGGTGCCTGACTGGGAGGATGGGCTGTAGCAACTGGGATGCTGGCCTTGAGATGCTGGCCTCAGGCTTACTTTCCTGTCCGTCAGAGTGAGGTACATTCTCATTTTAGGAACCTCAGCTCCTCCAACGTGAATTTTTTTTTTTTTTGATTAGCACCATGAAAAAATGTTTTAACTATAACTTTGTGGGTCAGATTACTTTAAGGTCAAAGGTGGCTAAAATCCCCTTTTTTTTCAGTCTGTGGAGGGCCTATAAATATCTCGTCTATTGTATTCATGACTGTATGCACCCTCCACTCATTCCTGTGCTATTGAATTATGCTCAGGGGTCACAGGTTT
Source organism: Grammomys surdaster (assembly GCF_004785775.1). Classification (NCBI taxonomy): domain Eukaryota; kingdom Metazoa; phylum Chordata; class Mammalia; order Rodentia; family Muridae; genus Grammomys; species Grammomys surdaster. The sequence goes on along the minus strand of NW_021620537.1, from coordinate 520,891 downwards.
ACTTAAATAACTGAATTGCACCATGAGTTAATGGACTTTCTAAGAGTTTTCTTCTATGCTTAACAATTTCCTTGGGCCTTTACCTGAGCAAAAACTAAATCCATAACTTTAAGTCAAAACCAAAATTAAACAAAACACCCAACCAAACAATAAAGCTCATTAAAACAAAATAATTAAACAATAGAACATGCCTAAAGATTATGCTGGATCTATGATAGACAAGGTACGAGGAGGCTCTGCTCCTATGAATCCTACGCATGGACCCTCTTGTATCTAAGTGCTGGAGGGCAGAAGGGCCTGCCACAGAGCTTACGCTGAGTAGGGTGAGCGAGCAGATCTGGTGGGGTTTAAGGCGGGGGAGGATGGACTTCAGCAGCAAGCACAGCACAGATGTGAGACAAGTCTCTCACAGTCATGCTGTGTGGTGTCAGGGACTGACAGGGGCTTCTGTGCTTACACAGTGTCTACTATGTGCCAGGTCTTTGCCAAAACACAAAACACAAAGTAACACTTGTGGAATAGTCTCCTGTTAGGTGACATACTTACTCCCATTTTACTGATAAAAAATGGCAGCTCTAAATCTGAGTTGAACCCCAAAGAGCCCAATATGTGATGATACAAACAGACAATTCAGTCCGTATTTATATTTTCTCCTGCACTGCTCTAATTCCCATAAACTTAATTTGCTGAACTAAAGCTGCTGTTTAAAGTCACCCAAATTTTTATAGTCCCTCAAAGCCTAAATTTGGATAAATATAACAGATGGCACTTTAGGCTGTAAAATTTCCTTTCTGAGGGGGGAAAAAACCCAACAACGGTTCATTCACTTGATTCTCTAGAACACTAGCATCTCAAGCTGTTTTTGGAGTTCCTTAAGTATGTAACTCAAGTGTGAGTCAGAGCCTTACTAGAAAACTGCAGAGGAGTTGATCTTACTGCAGAGAAAGGGGTTGTTAACTCTGGGACCAAGGAGTAACTTTTCCATGTTTACCAAGCTCTTAACACAAATGGATGTTTTAAAGTGCTATTTAAATAGTACTTCAGAGTTTACAATTCAAAAATTTCTGAGTAAACGAACTACACTTTTGTACTTCACTGTTAAGTTACTCTGAACACATTTATGCTCTCCTGGTTCTAGGCCTAACTCAACATTTTCCTTCTTCTTGGGTCAACTTCTGACTTCTCAGACCCAAGCTAGTAATTCCTAACACAATACTTCTATCTCTTTCATCACAGTATCAATCCTGTTAGAGGTTATTTTTTGTCTTCTTTAGGAGCATCTTGTTCACAGTAGTATACTCGGTTGATCAAGAAAGTTCCTAGTCCTCAATAAACGTCTTTTGAATGGATGGATGAATGACGGATGAATGAGACCTGAAGATCTAACCAAAGAATTCCTCAACTGGCAATGTGCAGCAACGTTTGCTGATGGATAGACAGTACGGTCCTCATAGCAATTCTCTAGTTCCAAATGTGTCATTAGTCATCTCCAGAGGGTGCACGGCATAGCCAAAGACACTGCTGAAGAGAGACTCTGTCCACTGCATGACTTCGCTTATCTACAAGGAATGCTGTTGCACTAGTCTGTATTTTACACACATTTGTCCTTCAACAACAAATATTTACTGTAGTGTAGTATGTTCTTAATGGAATTCTGATTATGCATCACATTTTGGCAACTGAATAATTTTAAGGTTATCTTAGTGAATGAATTTGTCCCCAGTGTTCTGCAACCTTAACAAAATTATGAAATAAGGTAATACTTTTCAAGACTCAGGTTTACAAGAAACTATCCAGTAGTGTATTAAACATAAACAAACAGAACCCAACCCCAAATAAGCAAAACTCCAAAGCCAAGAGACCCTACTGAAGCCTAGCATTTAAGTCATCTGATTCCTATTGGGCAGCAAGGTAAAAGGAGTTTTTACTTTATTCTTTGGCTATTGTACCTAATAAATGAGTCACTGGTATCATGCACAACAAATTTATTTTGCATAAAAGAAAAAGCTTGCCGTTAATGAAAAATTCAGTAGAAAAGAATCCTTTTGTTTTTAAGTCGGGGCTCAAAAGTAGAAGTTGCTTGTTAGTGAAACCTCAGTAGAAAGAGAATTAAGAAAACACTCTTGTCATGAAATCGCTAACATAGATTCTGCAATGAAGGATTAACCATGCAGTTTTATTGGCAGAATGGCCAGTTTCTGATGGCTTGTAATTTTTCTTTTTCAGTCTCTTATGACATTAACATTGAAAGACATTTAAACCTGCTTTAGAGTTATTATATAAATATGGTGTCTGATGGGTAACCTCTCATGGTCTTCCGATTTAATTGAGAAGTTCTAGGTAGGTGATTGGCACCTTGCCCTTCTGGTTTCCTCTCTCCCCCATTAGCCAGTCGGAGTCCATTCCAACGACACTGAACACAGTGATCACCTACAAAATATAGTATTTCCAGTTATTAACTATATTAAAAATAGGCATATAACAAATATTAGATTTGTATTAAATGTTTGAATTATTCACTATTTAAAGACTTAAAATATTTAATTTTGATATTTAATAAAAATATTTAATAAAAATATGTAATTTTTAGCTGAAAAATTACATTTAGATGAAAAATTATGGTTTTTATCAGAGGCAGTTCTATAAACAAAATGTGTAAACATTTAAAACATTATTTCTATTAATCTACTATATAAAATGAAAAATTTAAAGGGTCAATATTAACTGAAATTCATGAAACATTCATAATAAACTATTTCCAAGTTAGTAGTGAGAGATTTATATTTTGCTTTAATATGAGACTAGGTCTGTTTGTGATCTATTTTTTTCCTGGACAAATGTCACTCACCTCATCTGCCAGGAGTGACAGCTCAGTACTATTTGCAGCATCATAATCATAGAGGACCCTGGCCTTTCTGTTGCTGTTGGATTCTTTAAGGTCATTGAGGTTAGAAGGACAGGTGACTACCAGGCTACCCGCTGAAGCCAGAGCAGAAGGACCAATTGCATTTGACAGAGCATATGGCACAGGTGTCCCAGAATTCTGATTGTTGTTAGAAAGATAATTGGATGGAAAACTGTTGGGGAAAAGAAAAAAAAAAAAACAACTCACTTATCTATTTTCAAGTGATTAAGGTTCCTTCCTCATTATCACCACTTGGTGGCACTATTTACCAACTTCCCCATTGGAAAGTCGCAGTTCAGTGTGTGGTCGGTCTTTCTCTTCCCTCTTAGGCAGTACTCAAATATAGAATCCGTGAAGGTTTACTTCAAAGCTGTCTCTCTATAGACTTAAACTGAGAGAACATTATGGCTAACATTCCTCCTGGAGTGTACACGTGTGAATGTTTATTTGTAAGCGCTGCCAAGAATATAGATGCCATATATATTTTTGTAGATATACATGTGTATGTGTGTGTGTGTGTGTGTATATATGTTATATAAAGTAAGTAGTATTATAAAAGTGAAGTTTCCTTATTATTATTTTTTTTTTTTGGAAATATTTGGTTGCCCGAGCTTTGTCATAAAACCAATATATCTACATTTTCCTATTTGCCTGAGCTTTGTCATAAAACCAATATATCTACATTTTCCTATCAGCCAAGTTACAAGAATGCACTATCTTACACGCTCAGCACTGCTGTAAGAACCAATATCAGAACTACTTTATGGGACACACAGACTGAGAGAAAAAACATTAAATTTAATTTATTATGATTGATAATTATGATGAAATATAAAACTCAATAGGAGAATATAGCAAATTTTACAAGGAAAATTTTCTATTAATTTTGAAGGAAAAGTAAAAGTCCTACAAAAGTGGCAAAAGTGACCAAGTGTAGAGTTTCCAATGTGTTTAAAACTGCTGGTGTGGTGCCCTGCACACTGAGGCAGTGGCCTGTGCATGCTACGCAGATGCTCTTCTATGGAGTCCTGTATCCTGCCCTACACTTATGCTCTCATCAATCTAGCCATTAAAACACATGCGGCCTTTCGTTTGTGAAGCAGTATGAAATTCATGCCTCAGAAAAAAACATTGTCCTTAATTTTTTCTATTTATTTTAATTATGTGTCTGAATGTTTTACCTGTATATATGTATGTGTACTACACATTCCTGTTTCATCCCCTGGACCCAAGGTTACAGATGGTTGTGAGCTACCATATGGGTGCTGGGAATTGAATCCAGGTCTACTCAAGTGCAAGTTCTCTTAACCATTGAACCATCTCCATAGCCTGGTGGAATTCTCCTATGACCACTGTGCTGCCAGTCAGCCACCAGCAACATGCCCTGTAGTACTCACTCTTGTTTCTGTCCGAGCCTGCTTCTTCGTCTGACCACAGAGGCCAACAGTGCAGGGACCCTATCCTCCCATCCCACCCTTCCCTAAGCAGCTCTCCAGACTTTCACACTAGTCACCTATGTTTCATTGTTAAAACATAATTCCTGACTAAATGGAATGATACTATATATAATTCTTGGTGATTTTAATAGCCATACAGACAATGTTCCCAAACTTTAGCCCCTTATATCCATGGACTTCTGTGCTGATCTCTCACCAGATCTCAGCTGCTGTCCGTCTTCAGCTCCCTCCCTCCCATCGAGATCTTACTAATCTCAGTGAACCTAAGGTGAAGAAGTATGGCTTCCACTGTCTTCCTTATCACATTTCCCCTGATAATTCCACCTAAGCAGCCTGCCAGTACCACACTAGTCTTCCTTCGTGTGCACAGCTGTGTGCATGGTCAGTTACGGTGACCACTCTGTGTCTGTATACTCTTTTTTCACACACTACATTCACTTGGCAAAATGTCCCCAGCACACAGACTCAGTTCTAGTGTAGCGACTGTCGGAAGAAAAATAAAAGCTGTTGCTTTGTCTTACATTTGTGGGTAGAATCCCTTAAACTGGTCTACAGTGCTGCCTGGCATTGCACACTAGGTCTGGGAAAGTCACTTGTTTTCCAGTTGACCATTTTATAGCCTCTCATTTACCTTCAAAACGCCAGCCATTCTCCCCAAGGCCTTGCAACAGGCCGACAGGAGCCGACTCCTTTGTAATGAAGAGGACTAATAACAGCTAGAGAAGCGGTGCTCGGCCTCGTCTCCTACTGTTGACAGGCTGTCTGTATCCTGCGGCTGATCCTGTTCTAGGTACAGAACTGTGTCTTGAGGAAGATGACACTAGTAATCCCTCTGTCCAATACAATCACACGCTCTCAATCTAGTCTGTCTTTCTCCTCAACCTGGGAAGCCACTGTTAGCTCTGAATTTAAAGGAACAAACCTGCAGACGTTCTTCTCTTTGGCTGTGCTTTACAAAGAACTACCTGGAGGCTTTGCTCAGTCTGCTGTCACAATTCCTCTGCCAGCCTCTCACACAACAAACAACAATGCCACTGCCTAGCCAGCTGCTCTCATTGATTCAACTGTGTCTCATTGATTCAACTATCTGTGATATGATTATGACTCTACTATTCTCTCTAGCTTGCCCCCTCACCACAGAGCCCAGACTTATATATCTTTATTTTTTTAAAAAGTGTTGAAAGGTTAAGGCCTTTTAATTACCAAAAAAAAATTATTAATAATAATAAAAATCACTAACTTTGTGCCTGGTACTTGTTTCCTTATGTATAGCTTCCTATGAACCAACAGTGCCCATCCTGTGGTGGTGAAGGTAGCAAAGTCTATGAAAAATGCCTATGAGGTGGCTGCAGAGTGGGCACAACTTAAGCCCTTATAGAAGTGACAGATGCTACTCAGTTGCTACTACCAACAAGGCTATCACAGCATGGCTCTTCTCTCTAGGAACAGCTTTGGGTTGGTTAGTGTGGTCTGGATGCTTTGTTACTTGTTAAGGTCTGCATATTAAAACCTAAAGTAAGTAAGTAAGTAAGTAAGTAAGTAAGTAAGTAAGTAAGTAACTAACTAACTAACTAACTAACTAAAGTGTTTCATTATGTCTCCAGGCTGGCATTCTGCCTGGGCCTGAGTACCAGGCTTGCAGCCATGTGCCCTTACATCTGCCCTTCTCTTGAAAAAGGATCTGGAATTAACTAGAAGGTTAACATTTCCTCTACTCCTGTCACAGTAATACAATCCTTTGAAGGTAGAGAGGTAAGGCAGACTTCTTCTCTCAGAGTACAGCGACGTGCCTGTGCTTCCACGGCTGAGAGCCCAGGACTGTGTAGCCTAAGTGTGAATGACTAACAAGTACAACCCATCTGCAACACTCAGCGTCTCAGGGCAAGTGGGAAGAAGTGTTCAGGTTTCTCAGACTTAAACTGTTCTGGCTTCAGACACGAATAGTATGACCAAAACACCAAGTATGTAGAAATGTAAACCAGGCAGATCTACCAGAAAACTAATAGGCCAGTTTATTTTGAAGATCTAAAATTAGCTCTGTGATGTTGCCTAACTTACGTGTGGGCTTAAATCTGAAGGGTGAATGTGCAGGATGAACACTGGAGTGACTCTTTTCAGACAGTATTTCTTGAGACAGTGCTCTGCTGTTTTTCCATCACGTCACTGTTCTCGCTCAATGGTTCTGTAAATACCTCACTCCTTCCTACAATTCGCTTTTACAGCCATTCATGCTGAAACTCTGTCCACACCTCTAGCCGCACCAACAACTCCTTATCCTCTAAAATCCTGCTCGCACTAGAATTAAAGTATTGTCAATTACCCAAACTTGCTGCTTCTCTCCTGTATCCTGGTCTGCCTGTAAGATCCATCCTTGCCTTGCTCTTCATCCAGATGACTCTCACTAAAATAACTCCATCTAGGAAACTCAGCCACAATCAGCTGGGCCATAATTAGATGTCCTCACCGCACCCCGCTCCTTCTACTGTTTTCTGGGGCTGGTCTATCTATGGCTCTTTGACTCCTAAACACACTGTTAAAATGTCACCTTACATCTGAGCTGCACCAAGGCAGATACCCTAGCTTGTTTGCTGCTGGAAGTCCAGAACATATGTGCGATCTAAGGCAGGGATTCTATCAATATTTGATAGTTAAATGACTAAGCTATGTGCTTTGTATACCATTTTGCTTTAAAGTATATTACCGTACTCAAAATAATTATGTAACGGGCTTGAGGTCTTCAGACTATTCTAAAACTAACAAATATGGATTAGCTTACTTTAAGAATAAAGTGTTAATGTAATCATATCTATCTTCTTCAACAAACAGCAAAAAGTGTTCAGCAGGAGTAGAGAAGTTAAGCCTCAATATCATTGTTTATACAGCACTAGAAAGCTATTCTCCTAATCATCTCGTCATCTCAGGTAACATCCTTTTGTGCTAGAAAAGCTAAAAATGTTATCTCAGAACTCTGAGAACAACAAAAAAGGCAACTGTATGCAAGCTAACAGAATCTGTAACTCTTCTAATTTTCATTCCTGCTGTTGGTTTATACATAAAAATATTAAATTTTTAAAATTTCATTTATTTTCTGTGGTGTGTATGTGTGTATGTGTGTGTGTGCACGAGCGTGCGCCATGGTGGGTGTGTGGAGGTCATGTGTACATCAGAGGATACCTTTCAGGAGTTCTCTCCTTTCACCATGTGGGTCCTGGGAATTGAACTCAGGTCATTAGGCTTGGCAGCAGGAGCCTTTACACACTGAGCCATGTCACCAGGCCCCACATATAAAAACGTCTCAACATCTTTCATCAGGACCTAAACAAATGATGTCTTGTTGTTGTTGTTAGTGTGCAGAGTAGAGCTTTAGCACAGCACGTGTCATGCTTTGTTTGTTTCACTGATTCCTCTTCCTGCCGCCCTCCCTCATGACCCTGCTGGCTGGCCTGGGAAGTAGATTCTCTTGCTTTGCCTCCTATCTGGCTGTTGCAGTGCTGGGGTAAGACCCATGCTGCTGTGTCTGATTCCCTCAGGTCGCCATGCTTGTGTGCCCAGTGCTTACCCACTGAGCCCAACCTCCCCTTTATCATGACTTTCCTATATAAAAGGGAGATGCTACCTTCCCAGTTGTTTTTGTAGGTCTAACATGTACTGGTAACACTGTGCATAGTAGGTCATCTGGGCTTCTACAAAGTCATTCAGACAGCGGAGATGATGGGCCTGCAATGGAAAAGTGACAGTCAGTTAGTTCTCAGATGTTCAAGGGGAACAGAGGCTAACACTGTCACGAGGGAGAATCGGCTGGAGTGACCTACGGTAAAGCTTACTAATGGGGATACTGTTATCAGGCTTACAGGACGCATTACTGGTGAGCAGTATGTTGACAAACTTTGCTTAGCCAGAAGGAACCACAGGAGGATTTATGAAGTGTACAGAATGCCTGGTAAGACTGAGAGAAAATGAACACGTTTCTTCAGATCTTCGTAAGCTATCTTCAGCTTTCCTTGAGAGATAACTAACCGCCACAGGAAGCTCTCCTTAAATGCAGTATCTCTTAAGTATCTCAGGGCGCCTTCAACTGCACAAACTCCTCCTTAGCTGGCTAAGTGCTGTCTCAGCGTCTTCTGTTGGAAATGACTTAACACTCACGTGTGTACTGCTGATTCCCTCTAGCAGAAGTCGGGTGATCTCTGCCTGACGATCAAATTCACTTTGAGTTATTCTTAATTCCTGTTCAGACTGAAATTAGAACATACTGTTAGGCTCTCAATAGAAGACTCAGTCCACTTTACATATACCAAAATGAAAAAAAGAAAGAAATTTCCGCAATATACTCCAAATTAGAATCTGATAATACCCTAACTCTTTGTGTGTGCCTTTTCTGGTTTTGAGTTTCTAGACCTACCTGTGTCACCAAACACAACTGACACAATTAATTCTTTACCAACAGCTGACTCATGCCAAAGCTTAAGTTGAAGACATTATGACTGTCAAGATATCTGTGTACCTTTTCTAGTATTTTGCTGGATTGAGTTAGTACTTTACAAAATCATAAGATTATAAGATATAGTTTTATAAGTATAATAAGCAGTATTACATTAAAAAATTCCAAATTATTACTGTGTATTTTTCTTTTGTACTTAACAACAGTCTTCAAGTCCAAATGGATTAAAGAGTAAACCCACAGGCTTCCTTCCCATCTCTGTGTTTAGTCACTCCACACTTGGTACTAGGACGGGCTCTTGGTTTCCTTCATGGCAGTCTTGGTCCTATACCCTAACTTTCTTTTACAATTTCTCCCTAAGTTATGCACAATAGGCTTTAGTCATTAGCATCATTAAGATTAAAGTTTTTCTACCAGTTATAGCTGTTCTTGAGTGCTGTGCTAGTACACCCATTTCAAAGGAAAAAGGAAGTGCTCTAACATCCTGATTTGCATGACATAAATACCCTCGCTGGGGCTTGTTTCAAGTTACCAAGATGAAGTCACTGACTTTGGAAATAAGAAGTAAGTAGCACTATTAACTTCTGTTTAGCACTAGGACAAAATAAATCATGGAAAAATCATCAAAATCTAAATATACTAAATATTGACATTAAAGATCTCCAAACTGGTTAGAAGTAGTTTGTAGGAAAGGAGGAAAACAAAACAAAACAAACTTCAGAACTTATTTGAAATGAGCTTAATCCCACAACTGAAAATGACCACAGGTGACAGAGTCTCTACTATAAATAATCAATCATACGTAGTCAATCAATATCATTCCCAAGATGTCAGAAAGCAAGGTCAAACAGTCTCCTTTACAGCCTTCTTTATCTCGGTGATCCTTGGTAACAGAAGTGTCTCCATGAACCAGTTAACAATGAGGTACAGGATTAGTGGCTCTAGAATCCTACCCTTCTGTTCTCTCTCGCTGCTTCCTATGACAGATGAAAATGTGACCAGCTGGCTTCCTGCTCCTGTCACCATGTCATGCCTTCCCTGCTAGGACAGACTCTCCCTCTAGAACCATAAGCCAAAGTTAACTTTCTACCTCCAGTTTCTCTTGGCCATGGTATTGTTCTCTCTCCACTGAGTTTATGGTTCAGCTTATATTCTCTCACTGTGTTCTGCCTTCTTCTCATGTTAGAGGTTCAAAAGCAACGAGAAGCCAGGGCGTGCCACAGTAAGTTAAGACCCCACAGAGGAGAATGAGACCTTAAGTCAAGTATTCCACACAATGTGCTGACAAACCACACAGTCAATAGTTCAAGAAACGATGCCTGAAACACACTGTAGAGTCAGCAGTTTTATACGTGATCAAAGTTAAGGCTTATAAAGCTATCTAAATATCTGAGGCCACAGTTCATACCTGTCCTCATTGCTGACACCCTCGTTTGGAATGCAGACTTTGGTAGACCTGAGAGTAAATGGGGAGTTCATGACAAATGTCTTAAGACCTCAAATAACATTTGGAATGGATCTACAGTCAAACTATAATTTTCTTCTTTAAATTATTGAGTTATAACTTGATTTCCTGGCCGAAAGAAAGTAAAAGACAGTAACGCAGGCAGAGGGACAGCTGACAGCAGGCAGAGGACACTTTTACAAGTAGCAGTATCACACTAAAGGGAAAGAGGAAAATCAAAAGATCCAACTGTCACATAGTATAATGATGGGTATCTGTAGTTACGATGTTAATTATAAATAAAATATTTGCTATGCTGTGTATTATACAGCTTTAAACTATACATTTTATGGCTATTCCTATTAAGATGACAGAAACATTCATTTTGGTGCTCAAGAGAACCACCTTTCGTTTCCTTAAACACAGTTCTCTGAAGACACGGGGTCACAATATTTAGTGTTCTTTACATTTAAAATATCATTGAAAAAATAACTGTTAATAAGTAAATCAAGTATTTCACCTGTCTTCTAGCAAGGCATTGTATGACAACCACTTGCTTAACTATTGTCTAGAATTCCTATGGTGTATACAGGATCTTTGGAGCATAATTCTAGTACTGTATGGAACTGCCATTAGTAAACAGACTTGATAATTTCCATAATTTTCAGATTCTTAAAAGATTTGTAATACAGGTCATACTTATGAATGGCTCCAGGCTGGTGCTCATCTAGTGTTTATTAAATGAATGACAATTACATTTTTGTTTCCTGATCCAGGAGTTTAAGGTTTTACTTACTTTTGTCACTTCCTCTGCCCAAATCTAGCCAGCATTAAAATTAGAGAGAAATATACAGCATGAAATAAAGTTGGAATTTAACATTTCCTATGACTTAGTATAGAAAAATGTGCTTTAATTTAAATGGCATATTCTCTCCCTTACAAACTTAACGTAGTAGTAATCTCAATCAGTATAGCTGAATATATTATGAGGTCTGCCATTTATATATATATATCAACACCACCAACCTAAAATCCTATAACTCTACAAATAAGAATAACAGCTTTCTCAAATGGAGAAATCTGACCTATCATAGAGAACCTACAGTCTCTCATATAAAATGAAAGGTCTGAACTATATGATTTCTAACTTCTCTTTGAGGTATAAATTCTAAAATTTTAGGAAATAAAAAATAAATCAAGGACACGGAATGCTACTCATACAACTATTTTTTGGGAGAAACAATCACTTTGAAATATAATACATCTAGGACTGCCAGTTAAATATCTTTATTATAGATAGATGATAAAAAGCTATAAAACAAATGCTTTTAATGAATCAAGCAAAGTCTTGCTAATTGTTTAGGATATTTTTTTACCATGGACAAAAGGAAACCTATGATTTACATAAAATTAAAAATGTCTGAAATAGTCTCACCCTTCTCAGTTACCTACAGATAAGACAATGGAAATAAATAAATGCATTCTCTTGCTATCTAAAGAAAGCTATAATTTTGCCAGGGCTTCAAAAATTAATAGGTAGAAACAATAGTTAATATCCAAACATCAAGTTGTTTTCCTGCTTTTAGCTCGATGCTAACAGAATAAAAGGAGTCAATCAATGACCCATTAATTATTAAGTACACTATTGATTTCTTGCCACGTTTAATGTAAGTAATTTATTTAGAATATAATTTCAAATTTTTGTGTGTGTATATAGTGTATGCACTCATTTGCACATGCATGTGTGCACGTGTGAGTATGTGTCTATGTGTGTTGTTGAAACATAGATGTAGAGGGCAGAGATTGACTCCACGTGACTTCCTCGACGCTCTTGGCCTTATTCTTTGGTTAGGTCTGTCACTGAAGCTGGAGCTTTAGCACCTGGCTCCAGGGATATTCCTATCTCTGCCTCTGCCTCCAGGGTCAGGGTTATTGATATGCACTGCAATGCCTGGCTTTTACCTGGGTGCTGGGAATTCAACTTCAGTTTCTCATGCTTACATGGCCAGCACTGTACTGACTGAGACATATATCCAGCCCCAAGGACTATCAATTGCTATAAGCTAACATGAATGAACTATGTCTATATTCACACAATTTTACTTCATTAAAGTAAATAAAACCCAGTATCTCAAAAATTTATTCAATTTGAGCTCAATTTGTATGAACATTAACTATTATAAAAAAATTCTCATTATCTTATTCCAGGCTATCGCCATTCTGAAATTTTAACTGAGTTCTTAGCATTGGATATGGAATAGGCCTGGCCACTGGGATTTGTGTCATCCAGGAATGGCAGCAACAATAATTCTGTGTTGAACTTCAATAGTAATACAGTAAGTAATGAAATTACTAAAGAAAACCAAAAAAACAAAAGACAAAAAAATCCCAGTCAACTTGTATACTTTCACATTTTTCCAAGTAAGGTAAATCGTGTTAATTTTCATCGATAAAAGTGACTATGAAATTTCAGCCTAAACTAACACTAAATGAACATCTTTTACTAGATGAAAAAGTGCATTATCCACGGTTTTAAAATCTGTGTTTGGCACGGCCAATAAATTTGGCTGTTATAATGTGCTAACTGTTCTTCCAACTGGCATTTTTTGCCTAGACTTAATCAATGTGCAGCTAATAGCAAGAGAAGGCATTTTATGTAAGATGTAGAAAACACAGTAGGCCAACAAACCTTCAGCCATTTTACATGCAGGAAGTTGAGCATGTAAGAGAAATTTACCATAATGTTATCTCCTTCAGGGCGGGCGGGGTTTAGTTGCTAAGTGCACAGGTGAGAGACAGAGAAGAGATTATACCCATGAGCACACTGGAAGGGTCACTTCTGCACAACAAAGCACATGCTCAACAGGTAGTAAAAGCTCATGTTCTTTATTTAAGAAGAAACAAACCATATTTGTTTTTCTACATAGTTCATGTAATAGTGCCTGTCTAGAGATTCAGAACTTTTAAAACAAAAACCAGTTGATACTTAATTTCAAATCAGACTCATTTGTGGGAAACATACACTTTAAAAATTACAAATTAACACCATTAAATTTTCACCTATGAAAGCCTACTTCATATCAACACATCTATTTAAAGCTCATTTATAGTCTGTGAACTTCTGGCCCTTGCCACCATTTTCTCAGCCATAGAGCTCTTGCGTACACACATGAGAGATAAGCAACCCCTGGATTTCTACTAAGCTGTGGATGCAGATGTGTATAGGTGAGGGTCAGTGCGCTAACCTACGGGGTTACAGGCTAAAGATTTAGATTGCTGTGGAAATACTTCAGTCCACAGACAGAATTTATGCTAAGGGAATTATCTGAAGGGACACTTTCTCATAGATTTCTTTAAATGCTAAAAAAACCCACTAAAACCAATTTTTTTCTTCTCATTAAACAAATTTTTTTTAAAAGCTAATATTATGATTAAGTTACCAAATACAGGTGCCTTATGAGTTAAATGTACTAATTCAACTTTCTCCTTGCTTCTCTGACATGATTGTTTACTGCTGTTTTTGTTTTGGAAAGTTTCTTACTCACCCTACACTGGCCTCAAACTCAGAAGGCAGCTGAGGCGGTCTCTGAAGTGCTGGGATTACAGGTCTACCTATGTCTGGCTTTCTTTATCTCATTACTGTTTATTTATTTAGTGGTGCTGGGAACGGAGTCAGGGCAAGTATTCTACGGCTGACCACACTCAGTAGAAGTCTTACTGTATCAACTACCTTTTCATATTCACTGTGAAACTTTTTTATTCTCACTATGCTGGATATGTTTTTGAGGACCACTTCTGATATGTTTTAGTATTTTTCAGTACACAAACCAGTAAACAGAAGTTACTCAATGCTGGAGACAGGTAGATTATGTTTGGCGCTTTTTTTGTTTGTTTTTTTACTGATGGAGCTAAATCAGTTTTTACTGATATGGCTAAGTCTAATCTGCTAATTTATGAATTGAGGGTATCAGAAATTTTGCAGTATTAATGAAAGTAGAATACATTTAACAAAATTAACATTCAATACAAACAGAATTTAAAGACCAATAACAGGAAAACAGTAAATGAAGTATTTTAGAAAGTAGTGATGAACCCCTCTCCCAAACCTAACTCGTCCAATAGTGGGTAGTGACAAAATAACTCATGTTAAAAAAAAAAAGAGCAGTGAAATTAAACAATATCTAGGCTAAGAAATACCCTCTTTACATGCCAGCTAAAACCCAAGAAATATAGGAAAAAAAAAAAAAGGCAAACCTAAAGTCCCCATGGTTTCTACATTTTCATTTTCCTGAAGGACAGGGGTCAGAACACATTCCATCTAATGGAGCGTGCTTCAAGGCTACATGCAGTCCTCAACTAAGAGGACTTTTCCTGCCTGATGGAATTCACATTCATGGCAATGTCTGAAGAAGAATGAGTCAAGTAGGAGAAAAAACCCAGCATTTTTGTCTGGACTAATATTTTCATTATTTGGCTACAGATAAATTTTGTTTATGTAATGCAGTTATTCTAGAAATCTTAAATCAAATTGCTGGGTTATACGGCCTGTATCATATTTTAATTTTGAACACAAATTTTCATGGCTGTAATAACTGCCAACAACTCTCCAGAATCGGTTTTCCAGAAGGTGTTTATTATATTTAGTTCCCCTCCTAGGAGCAGTGCTGCACTACTGTAGTCTATACAGTATCGTAGTCTATCAGAGTGCAAGTACGTCTCAACTGGAACACGGCAACACTATTCTTGTTCCACAATCATCAGATGTTCTTTCTACTCCAGATATTTATTTTCCCTTTATTAAGGGAATAATGATTCTTGTTAAGATTTTCCTAATTATAAAGTTAGAATCTTAGAAGTCAATCCATACTAACTTATCTATCATAACAACTAGAAACCAATAAATTAATGTAGGGTCTCTTGGCACCTACTGCATTCATTTATAAAATGTGAATTTTACAGAAGGTCTGTTTAATGGAAACCACTCCGTGATGATGATGCTGTGATAAACTGAGAAGTGAAAATGAAAGTGAAGTACTGTCTTCTCAGAGCCAGCCCTGCCCAGCACTCACTAATACAAAGTATAAACTTCACTATCCAGTAATTCTCAACCTTTCTTTCTCCAAAGGAAATTGTGGGACATCCCTGGCACTGTGGCTATATGCTTACGATGCAATGACTGTGGCTGTGGTGGCGAGACCTAATATCATGACTTGTAACAACACATATCCCTATGCTCAAATTAAAATGGTAGCTTCCTCTAACAAACTCCTGTTTGTTTATAATACTATTTTTCAAACTGTTACATCCTGATTTAAGTACTGTACATGATGGAATGAAAATATAGACAGCATACCAATAAAAGTTATATTTAAAATCACTGAACTATCATATTTAATATCAGACAATTTTAAAAAACCTATTTTGAGGCTGGTTTTCTAAAGAAATATACCCAAACTTATTTCTCCATATGGTTTTCTTCCTTTTCAAAAGACCCACCTGGGAGACCATGTTAGCACTATTCAAGCTTTTTAGAACTACTCTTGTTGACAATTCCTTTGAGTTAGACATGGAAAGAAAATTCATTTACTTTTTAAGCCATAGACAAATATTTTCAAACTTGATTCATTTTCACCTTAATTAAAATCTTTTTCCATCCCTACTATAATATATCTATTTCCCTTTTTTTTAAAAAAAGCATATTAGCCATGCACACTTAGAGTAAAGCACAAAGCAGCTTTAGGAGACACCTCCATGATGGTGATTAGTTCCTCTTGATAATGAGAATTTTGTATTGGCTCGGGTGTATTTAGTTCTGACCAATCTGTTTCATAATAGAAATGTGGCCTGCTTGCCACACTGCTCTGTGATCTGCATTTTACATGGTGTATTGGTAAAATGCTTCAGTCTTTGAAGTTACTGAGCTGAAATGGTTGTCTATTGGACACAGATAGACAGACACTACTTACTGAACTTTTAGTTTCTGCAGCTTTTGCCTTTTTTAGTCTTGTTTTTGCAGCATCCAAATCCAGTCTCTTATTCTGTAACAGTTTCCTTTCTTTCTATAAGTAATCAAAAAGAAAAAAGTAAAGCCAAGGATTCTAAAATCTGTAAGACCATCCATATACTGGACCGCTGTTCTCACTATGTCACAGCAGCAAATAGAACTCAACTATTACCGAATGAAATTTCAAATTTACAGACAAGTATATAAACAGTGTAGTGTTCTTAACAGTAATTCAAGTTTCTACATAATGCTTTATAGTAACTGCAACAGAGTCCATTTTCTTCAGTTTTATATTCCATGTATCAGATTTCATCCTACTGACATATTATTATTACTTTTTTAATGGAGGGGACTAAACCTGCTTTTATCATGCTAGGCTAACACTCTAGGACCGAGCCATATTCTTGGCTTAAGCTAGTATTTTTTTTTTTTTAGTAATTTCAATTTAAGTAAAGCCCCAGACTACTTATGTTCACAGCGGTAAAGCATGGTAAGCATACTGAAGTGTCCTAGGATATTCTGTAGTATGGAATATGTAGTATGTATGCAAATTCAGGGCTGTACAAACAACAATGAGCAGCACTGACAAAGTCTTATGGAGAAACATTCACCAAGGGCTTCTATTCTCTGTCAGTAGTAAGACAACCTTTCTGGACTGACAGATTAAGTTTATAAAGAAAGTGACAACATAAATGTTTATGCTTCAGCAATGAACAGCATTTAAAAACAATACACTTCTTTGAATATATAGCTAAACTATAGAACAGAAATACAATTTTTGATACTTAGGTTTCTAGTTAGTTTAAAGTAACATGCAAGCATACTATAGTGGTATTTTATTTTCATAATTATTCCAGGCATTTCTTCATAGATGTAAGTGTTGGTAATGCATGAAAATCAGTGTGCAGGCATATCAACAACAGTGTGGGGCTAAACATGGGATCAACAGCAATGCAGGGCTAAACACTGGCACTGTGTGACTAAAAGCCTTTTCCTGAGGTTTAGTTTGTGTCCTGGTGAATATGCACCTGTTTAGACTATTTAAGCATCTAAATCTGCAACATTTACCATAACTAAGAGGGTAGATTATTCACTAAAGACAAAGCAGAGATCTAAGTCCTGTGACAAACGGACCCTTTCCTACTTACTGCGATTGTTTTGTAATCCCCTTCTATAAAGTTTCTTAAAGGAGTGAGGAAATTTAAGGCTGATGTTTGAATCAGCTCTCTGTCAGCTGTTCCAATTCGCTTCTGTGTTTCTCCACATTTAATAAGGGCATTGCCTTCAAAGGAACAAAAAAAATGTGTCTTTTTAATGGTCTAGTAATATCAGAAAATATAATTTACCTGCTTGATCTGCTTAAAAGTTCACTGTCAGCCTGTTTACAGCAGCAGAATCAAACATTATTTGAAAGGTACACTTATTTAACAAACGTAAGGTAAATATCTAAACGAAAAGGACAAAGATGAACTACACGCCTATCATCCTCTAACAATAATCTCTGACAATGAGATTAAAGGGGACAGGTACACGGAGACAAAGCTGGCCTGGGGACGTGGCCCAGTACAAGCACAGTCTTTTACTGGGTGGATCACCTCACAGTCTGTCCAGTTTCTACATCTATATCCACCTCAAATTCCCTAAGACTTACTTACACCCTAAGAAAAGCTCCTATTGAGGCACCAGGGGGCAGCCTGGAGATGTTGGCAGACTGGGACACAGCGTAACTCTCAGCTCCGTTCCCTAGGCTCCTGTCCATGAGCAATCAGCACCCATGGACCTGTGTGTTTTTGTTGGTCCAAAACAAGGGTTTCTTTCTACCTTTTTGAACTTACTAGACTGTCTCATGGCTCAAAAGAAACCCTATACATCAAACCTGGAAAGCGTGAAGACATTTAAAATTCACTCGTTTTTGTTATCATAAGCCAGGAGTGATGAGTAGTGTTAATTGTCAACAAGACAGAATCTAGAACTGCCTGGGAGAGGGCCTTTGGGCATGCCTGGAGGTGGGGTGTTAATTTAGGTAGGATATATCTTCTCTGTTGTGGGACTTTCCTCTGGGCAGGGACTGCAAGCTTTTAAAAAACCCTTTGAAAGCAGGTTCATCCCTGCTTCTAACACAAATGCAATGAGCCATCTCTCTTAGGTACCTGCTGCTGTGACTTTCCAGCCATGACCCCACTGTAGTCTGGAAGTGTGAGCCAAAGGAACCCTTTCTCTTTGGAAAAGGAAGGGGGGGAGGGGGAGAGAAGGAAGGAGTGGGAGAAAGAGAGGTCACTTACTCACTCACACTTTACCAGAGGCAGGCCCTGACATTTAAACATTAAAGTAGCTAAGCAGAGGTCGAGAGTAGAGCCACAGAAGGGAAGCCACACATCAGGATTCTATTTCCAGTTCTACTTCCATAAGCTTGGGCTCTGCAGATCTTAATCCTTTTATGTTCAAATGAGGTTAGGTTCAGACTGGTAAAGAGGTAACAACTCCTGCCTCTGGATACAGACATCTGCATTTGAATAGTTACCAAAGTGTTCACAGATTCTTTAGTCTCTTCAAACCTAAATTTCTTATTTTTAAAATGGGCACAATAGAATTTCTACTACTAACAATGTTACAAAGCAAGACCCTGTCTCAAAACTCCAAAAGATATTTAAAAAAATGAGGATTTACCAAAATTACAAATATATTGTGCTTAGCCCAATGCCTGGGATACACATTTTTAGCCACTTTTTCTTATAATAGATTCTTAAAGTTTAGTTCCAATTACCAGATACATTTACCAGAATTACTAGAAGTGAAAATTGGTTAAAAAAAAAGAGAATATCTAAAATATTTTAATATTCATATTCTCCTAGAATCTCCTACCTATCTCTGATAAAGAGCCTAGAACAAGCAAGCAATATATCATGAATAAATCATGGAGTTTCCCTAAAATTAGCAATTATTATTAGCAGTAAATTTAATTTCAAATTTAATAATTTCAGATTTCTCAAAGAAATCAAAGGATATACTATAAATATTTTAACATTACATATATTAAAAAAGCTATTCAAGTGGTTAATGGCATTATATAATATTTAGGTTTATTTCCTTCTAACACAAGCAGAATATTAGTCACAGAAATCTAAATTAATCCTATGTCATAAGAAAATTAGGTCTGATAATAGAAACATGGTGAGGTTCATGTAGGCCCAAAGACAACTTAATAGGGAAGGGTGTTTGCTACCAAGCCCGACAGCCTGAGTTTGATCCCTGAGACTCACATGACAGAAGAGAGATAATACACGCCAGTTGTCCTTTGACCTGTGCATAAACACTGCAGTACACACACACATTCATATAGGCACACACGTTCACACAGATGCACACACACATTCATATAGGCATACACATTCACACAGATGCACACACACATCCATATAGGTACACACACTCACACAGATGTGTACACATTCATATAGGCACACACGTTCACACAGATGTACACACACATCCATATAGGTACACACACTCACACAGATGTGCACACATTCATACAGACACACACAGATGCACACAGACATCCATACAGGCACACACATTCACACAGATGCACACACACACATCCATATAGGTACACACATTCACACAGATGTACACACACATTCACACAGATGCACACAGAGCAAGCACAGCAACTAACAAAGCTGGGTTAGCTGTAAACTCACAAAGCACAGTGCATTCTTCGTATCCAGGGATGGTGACTCCTTAACATACTCTGGGTGCTGACATCCAAAAGGTAAACAAAGCAATGTGGTCTGGCCAAACATTTATGTGTGAAGCACTTTTAATATAAAATAAATAAGCACTGAAAGTTTTAATCTAAGACATTATAACAATTAGTACTATAACACAGGTCATGTCAGACCAATAAGAACAGGAATTCATTTAATTTTTCTAAGAGAGATGTGAATGTTCTATTTTTTCATCAAAATTTTATCATAATAAACTTGATGTTAAAACTGATTTGATCACATGTTGACATATTTAAATAGTAAAATCTAAATACAGAAATCTTTCCATTCAGAAAGTCCTCCACTTGGACTTACCATAAGCTGTCCCTGGGCCAAACTCAGTCCCTGCGTCAATCATGTATTGTCCCAAAAGTTCCGGGTTGTTTATACGACTTGGTGCTTTTCTATCCAGTTTCTCATAAACAAATTCTTCTATCCTGGCATCTAGGAGAGAGGTTAAGAATATCAATGTTTCAAGAGAGCGAGAGAGCCAGGCATGGTGGCACAGGCCCGCAACTTCAGCAACGGGAGGTGGAGGTGGGAACGCTGCCATCCGAGGCTAGAGGCCACTGCACAGCAAAGACCTTTACTCCCCAAACCAGAATAGATGGAGAGAGTTTAAAATAAACTAGCAACATTAAAAAGTTTGTTCCTCTTCTAGTCACTTACTACCTCTTAAAAATACAAAATTAGCATTTATTCAAATGTGTCTCTTTAAGTCTAATTATATGCTGGCTAATTATATAATCTCTAAAGGTTATAGTTCAGAAATCTAGTAATATAACTAGGCACAAAAGTAAATATTCTAAAGTCAAACTTGCTATTTGGGTATTTTTTTGAAATCTTACATTTTGGAAGGGAAATTTATAAATTTAGTATATAGTGAAGTTGCCTTTAACCTCCTCTGAAATTACGCTTATGATTTTAAAATCAGGGGTATGTAGCTAGGGAAATATGGATACAAAGTATCTAAGGTCTAAGAGTCCTCTCTGACAACCTTTGGCATGAACATGTGATTCTCTTCCAGAGTCTAAACATAGAGCAGAGCTTAAGGACATAGCCTGCCTTGGAGCAGTCTTCAGACTGATCAGCAGTCTGTCAGCTAAAATCTTT
This sequence comes from Grammomys surdaster, assembly GCF_004785775.1. Taxonomy (NCBI): domain Eukaryota; kingdom Metazoa; phylum Chordata; class Mammalia; order Rodentia; family Muridae; genus Grammomys; species Grammomys surdaster. The sequence goes on along the minus strand of NW_021620537.1, from coordinate 499,757 downwards.
TGTTATTGGTGGGGTGGGGTGTACACATGTGCAGACACATGCAGTAACATGCAGTAATCAGAGCTGATGTTTGGGTTCTTCCTAAATTACAGGTGAACAGGTTTGGTTTTTTGGTTTTTGGTTGGTTTCTTTTTTTAAAGGTCCAAAAAATAGTAATGGAAATACTTCAGAAGTTGGCTAAATTGTTAATTCTAACACATAAAATATAAGAATTAGAGAATTTCAAAATAATACTTTCTTTTTTTTGGCAGAGTCTGCTGTAAAACCACAAGAACTGTAAAACAGAACTTAAAAACCTTTTCATTAGCCAGGAGCATGCCTTTAGTCTCAGGACTTTGGAGGCAGAGGCAGAAGATTATCTGTGAGTTTGAGGCAAGCCTGATCTACTTTGTCGTTCTAAGTAGCCGAGCTATATAGAGAGACCCTACCTCAAAACAAGAACAAAACTCCAAAACCTTTACTAAGAGCAAAGTGAGTCATTTTGAAATATCTGTCCATGAAATACTGACCAGGTTCAATTTTCTAATTATGACTTTCATTTCTAATTGCTTTATACCTATATGGTCAAGAGTTAAAAGGTGAATAATCCTACATTGTTTTGATTCAGTGAATAAATATGTACTATATTAGTAAGTATTGTTTCATTTCATTAGGTTATTCACTGGAATTCTGCAGGCATTTCTGCTAAAACATTATATATTTATGCATAGTTCTTTAAAAATACCTAAATTATAGGACTTTCAGGAAAGATAAAAGGTTACTTTAAGTCCATGTAATTTTATAACTAGAGCACAAAACAATCACCCTGATTTACTTCCTGGGAAACAAAGGAGAAAAGGCTGGAACGGATATTGTGTTATACGCCTCCCCTGGCCCGCCAGTCACTGAGCGCACTTGTCATTCAGAAAACAAACTGTATACACACTGTTCTACATGTGTGGGGCCCTGAGTAGAAAAAGAACCAGTAGAAGTGTCAAAGTATAGCTGTATATAATTTAAATGTCAGTTAATGAGCAAAAAACACTGTACTGTGTCTGTGGTGTCCAAAGACATGAAGTCTTACTCAAGGCTTGCATACTGAATTTTTAAAGTTTCTAACAACTTAACTATAATGGCACATAATTACTAGTATTTTTAATAACGCTTGGAGTTTAAGACAATGGAATTTTAGAATGTGCTCACAATGTCAGTGTGGAAAGGAAAGCCTTTGCCCTTTGGATTTGGTATTTAAAGAGCTGATCCTTAACAAGACTACAAGAAGGGCAACAGTCAACTGTTGGGAGTCCCAGAGATGGAACCACCAACCAAAGAGCACACAGGGGCTGGACATAGCGGCCCCCCCCCCATATGTAGCAGATGTACAGCTTGTCTTCGTGTGGGACTCCTAACAACTCAGGGGCTGGGGGTGCGGCACTCTCCCTGACCCTGCTGTCTGCCTGTGGATCCTGTCTCCATAACTGGGCTGCCTTGTCCTCAGTGGAAGAGAATGCACCTAGTCTTGCAGTGACTTGATGTGCCAGAGCGGGTTGCTGTGGGGGGGACTCCCCCTTATCAGAGGAGAGGGAAGGAGGGACGGGGAGGGGCCATGTGAGGTGGAGACTGGGAGGAGGGGAGCTGCAATCGGGATGTAAACTGAATAATAAATAATGGGACTAGATGTCAATACATTTGGTTCTAGTTGGAGGTCCACTTCAGTCAGCTTGCTAGGCTGCATACGAGGCTCACCTAGCCATTCCATTCTGTAAAATCAGTGCACATCTCATGTGCAAGGCTACTGACTGATTCTCAACACTTTGTGCTTGTCTGAAAACCAAGTTTAATAAGTTATGGGAAAATGTCAAACTTAAAATGTCTGTTCTCCCAGAAGGCCTATGTAATGCAAATTTTAACTTTGTTAGGAGGTGTACAGAAGTGTCCACCATCCCTTCTAACCTAAATCACATACATAAAAGCCATAGACCCTGAAGACACAAAATACACTATTTTCAACCTGAAAACCATTGGCTAGCAACACTTAGGGCGGGAGAGAAGTAGAGGGGCTTACTTGGATTTGGCTGCAACAGCACTTCAGTCTGCTTCATTATTTTTTCTGTCCATATTTTGGTACATTCAGCTTTGCTAAGGAGGTTTTCCAGGTGAGCATCCAGTTCTGTCTTTTCTGCTTGGCCAAGCTTTTCTTCTGTGAACTGTGAATATTTAAAATAAGAATATAAGGATATAAACACAGTTCAAATACATAGGAAACTGCCAAAGAGGAAAAATCAACTGCAAACAATTCTAGACACGTAAATAATCACTCCACTTGTTTACGAGTCACTGCTTACTAGCGCTGTTTGTGCCTGTGGTCCGTCATCCATCCTCCCACCTCAGAGCTTACAATGACTACCTGTGCCCTCTGATAAACTGCATGGGATGGATTCAGTATTTCATTCCTAATAAAGACTAAGGCTTGGATTGGCTGACTCGGACTTCAGATGCTGACTGTATGTTAATTGACACGGGCAAGCTTTTCAGTACTTTTTCCTTTTGTATCATCTATCATAAAAGTAACACAATCAATACGTTCTTTTGAGATGAGATTTTACTGTGTAGCTCAGAATGGTTTTGACTTTTTCCTGCCTCAGCTTCCCAAACAAGAAATGTTTTGAGGATTAAGTAAGACTGTTTATAGAAACAAATCTGCTTAGAGCCTAGAAATATTATTCAAATTTAAAATATTTTAATTCTTTTATAACTTATGTATTACTTGTAAGTTTAACTACGCCCAAGGTACACATTTATAGGATCCTCTGAGCAAGTGTCATGTGGGTTGTTTCTTCAGAGTTCGCTCCAACAATGTGTTCATAGGCTACTTTTTGCTACATTATTCATACAGCAGAAGTAGTTTTTTATAAGATTTATTTATTTTTTATAAGACTTATTTTTAAAAAAGAATTTAAGTATGTGTGTGTGAGAGAGCATGAGAGTGTAGGTGCCCAGAGTCCAGAAGAGGGTGCTGGAAGTCCTGAAGTTGGACCAGTGGGAGTTGTCAGCACCAGACATGGGTGTTGAGAATTGAACTCAGGTCCTCTGTCTGCAAGAGTGTATGCATCTTTATTCACTGAGGTATCTCTCCAGGCCCAAAGTGTAGGTGTTGACCAGAAAATGTAGTTGAATACATTCAACATACCTATTTTGATTATACAGGCTGTGTTAGTGGCTAAGGAAAGGCAGCCATGTCTATGTAATAGAGAATAAAGGTCTCTCATCACATGGAGCCTTCTGGATACTTTTAGATTAACAACAGATGTGATATCCAAGGCTCTATGTCATGTGTAATTCTCCTCTAGAATATACGGCGTTCTCCTTTAATGTAGGAAAACCGACTCAATGGTTAGTTAACTGAAGAATGTTTCCCTCACCCCTTGGCCTCCACTCCTTTCTTTTGCTTTATTTCTCTGGGTTTTATATCCATCTCTTTGGACCTCATTCTTCCTGGATTAATACTCCCAAAGGATTATCAGCACTCTTAGCTGAATGGCTCTCATAGCCTTGTCCAAAAATCCTACACAGGCCAGAGGTCACCTTAGTGAATAAACTGCAAAGAGCAGTGCAAAAGCTACTGCCGTGAGACTCCCAAACCCGCCAACCACACTGGGCACAGTGTACTGTCACCAAGGTCTGGGCAGCAAGAATGGCAAGCCCTGATCCCAAGTAAAACTGATCAGCAAGTAAACTGTGTTCGAGTCCTTAGGACGAGCAGGGAGTCTTTACTTATTCTTCAGGATTCTAAGCATTTGGAGAGGCATGTATTAGAACTTTACATATTCAAACTTTACCTCCAATGGTTAGGTAAAACGCAGAAAGCACAGAGGGAAAGGAAACACACTTAGGTGATCATTAGTTTTAAAAGATGATCAAGAAAATTTTCTCTTAGCTTTTAAAATATTTGCCATTTTTTCCTTTATCTATTCACTCCTCCAACAAATACTGTTTCTTTAAATGTAAAATTATGTTTAATTTAGTGTGTATGTGCATATGCACACAAGTGGCAGGAAGTCAGAGGACAGCCTGCAAGTATGTTCTCTCCTCTGTCATATAGGTTGTGGTGACGGAACTCAAACACCAGGCTTGGTGACAAGTGACTTACTGGCTGAGCCATGTCCCTGGACCTCAACAATACTAAGCAGCTATTTAATGCTAGTACTAGGGTAAGCACTCAGAGTCCTAACAAAACAGGTAAAGCTTTTGTTCTTAAGAATCTAACATTTTTATAGGGAAGAAATAAAACAATTTCAGAATAAGGATGCAAAGGTTTAAAGACACTCAACAGAAGACCAACATAGCTGACTATTTCTTTCTGAGTGGCATAATAAATCCAGAAGAATAAGTCCAGAAGAATAATTATTTGGAAGAGGAGGAATCAGGAGAATTGGGGACGCCATCACTGGCGAAGAATGAGCCTGAAAAAGCAGGGGTGGCACCCTGGGACGGGGAACAGCATCCCTAGTAAGAGCGGGTCGTCTCAAATGAGCCGCGCAGAGACTTAAGTGTGCAGGCTGTGGGGCACACAGCGTTCCCTCTGATGACGGCCAGGTGCTCTTTCCACAGGCTCACCATTACCGCTTTTATGTACAGTACACGTTTCTGTAAAGAAATCTCCATTATATCCAAGAACAGACTTTTAAAGAATAGATTAATAACAGAAAAATCAACATCATTAATTTTTTGTATGAAGTATTCTTCTAATAAGAAGATCTGGTCTCTCTTACAAAGTAGAACTAAATGAGATGTATTATCTAAGAATTATGAAAATACAGGCCCCCCTTTTAGTATGTAAAATGTCAATTTTGTCTAACATATTTAGTGATACTAGATTTAAAGGTACAGATTAGAAACTATTAAAACATGTTTATGATTGAAACTCAAGATACAGTCACTGAGTTTATTGAGGCAAGTTAGGATTCAGGAAAGCTTTGTGACAGTATTTCTAATGACTAGAAACTTAGTGGCTGGTAGACTGTGAGCTGTAAGACTAGTAAACCCTTTCTTTCCCAAGTTGGTTTTGATTATGGTGTTTATCACAGCAATAGAAAGCAAGCTGCAACAGTGACTTACAGTAGGAATCTACAAAAATGAGTAGGTTTATTTTAGTTCAGAAGACAATGAACAAAACAAACAAACAAACCCTCAAAGCTAGAACAGCAAACTCCTCACTGGCAAAAGAAAACTTTCCACATGAGTCTGAATGTAGAAGCTGTTTAGACAACAGTTCCGGAGGAGCCCCACTGCCATCCCCCAACAAGGTGTTCAAGAAGCAGGAAAAGCTCTACCTTCTGTTCACACTCATTCCTGTTCTCATTATACTCACACCTATGCTTCACAGTTCAGTAAACATAGCCTCGCTAGTTCTCAAAGTTTTAACAATGTATTATTGTTGTTACTATTGAGAGGCAGACAGCTGAGGTATGGACACCCAGGATGGCCTTCAACTCCATTTTCTTGCCTTCCTCTTCCGAGTTTGGGCATTGTGGTATATGCACCATGCCCAGCTTATTTCTAAAATGCTCCCCGACCCCCAGAAGAGAATGCATCTTTGTTATGCTTCTGAATTCCCTAATGTCAGGGCTTAGTTTGTGTTAAAAATCCCATATACTAAGGTATACATTTTCTTTTATCAAACATTTTCAAAACCTTATTGGTAAGAACAATAATTCTCGTGACGAAAAACGTGAGGACTGGAATGATTAACACTGGCTAAGGTGCCTACTATTGGGAATGAATAATTAATTGTTTGACTTAAGCTGACCTCAAGAAGTTAGTAGTTTTTATTTTACTATCATAATCCAAATATACCCATGCCGTGCTTTATTGTGTTGTGTATTTGTTAGAGTACTGTAGACCAATCTCTGCTTCTTCACAGGGTACCCAGTTAATAACAGAAGTAAGGTTGGCTTAACTACTATCTTGGATTAAGAAAACAGTAGGAACCCGGGCTGGGGAAGATATGCAGTAACATTGCTAACACTATATTTCTAAATGGAAGTAATTAAACATATTTACTAAAATTTAAACTTACAAAAATAGGATTATTTCACATCATCTTATACTTGGGGGCCCAACTTCTCAAAAAGCATAATCTGATACCCACTTTTCCACACTATTTCATCTGTAGCACAACAAAATGGTACAAAGACTGAAGGTTTAAATTTTTATATTCTGTCCTTAAACACTGCTTTAAGGGACTGTCTTTGAGTTGAAAGCATTATACTAGGCATTGGACGAGTTAGTGAAATTTAGTCACTTATACATATTCTACCCTAACATATTTTTAAAGTACAAAGACTTAACTACCTATTTATATATTTGAATAGTTTTGAACTCATGTTTCCATTTAAAACAAAAGAATAATTTCTAATAAAATGCCTGAGCAAAATGTCCATACCTACAGAGGTTGACCAGAAATGGCTCACTTTCTTAAAGCACAATTTTATTTGAAAGGAAATTATCTAAAAATGAGAAAGCTTTCTCCCTACTACTCTGCTTATAAAGAGTCACTGCACAGCTCTTAACTGCTCTTGGCATGAAACCTGGCACTTTGGCACTGTACCGGTATCACCATAGCTCAGAGTAGTAACTCAGTTATTGACGAAGGCTAGAATAAGAAAACAGTGCTTTATTGTAAACTAATATGCCAGCCTCAGGATTTCACATTAGAAACACCCTTTTTTCCTTGAAAATTTAGTTGAAAAATACTGTGGAATGTGTCGAACAAACAGAAAACTAACAGTGTAGTGAAAAGCAGCATAATAAAAGCATAATAGATAAATAAATAAAATAAAAATAAATAAATAAATAGCAGCTTCAACAACCATCAACATTCTGCTAATCTGCTTTTAACTACCCAGTCTTTTCTTCTGAAACACTACAGCTCGAACTAGTTTGACCATAACTTTTCAGTAAGTAATGTTGATAGACAACATAAAAGGACACAGGGAAAATCTCAGTTTCCATCCCCTCCTTAATAAATGGTTGAAGTCACAATCCAGAGTTACTTTTCACACATCTTTTTCTGCTACTCCAGGGCTAATCTGACAGCTGACACTGTCAACCAAGTCACAAACACCCTTAGCTGGTCCTGTGGACACAGCTCTTTCCACCTGGCCTCCCCAGGACTCTGAACTTGTTTCTTTTGTCTGGAATAGCTTTCTTCCAAAATAAAAACCAAACAAACATCAAGAAACCACAACTACTTGTGTCTCCGTTACTTCACTAAGGTCTCTTGGTGCCTCATCCTATTAGAACGGAATGCCAGACTCTCCTGGCACTACAGCATGGCAGCCACCACCCCTACTAAGTGCCCTATCTGCTTCCACCACCTGTATGTTCATAGGCTATGCTGCTGGACGGTAAGGTTCGTGAGGAAAAACACTCTTCTGATTTTATTGCCTGCTAAGCAGTGAAGCTAAACATGGAACATGTGATTGAGTAAGGCTGAAGAGAAAATTATTTGCCACCTTACATGTTAGGATACAACTTAAAAAACTTTTTTTTTAAAGCACTGGAAACAATTAGCAACTAAAATTCATTTGAGAAGTGCATTTTTCATGAAATTTTCTAGGTCACTTTTAAAAATCGAGTCTTTCAATAGTTTAGATTGAATTATTATGTATTAAGTGTCTGAGACACATAGCTGTATTAAACTGTGCATTATGTAGTGTCACATTTTCATTAAGTACCCAGAGTAACAGGTAAGCAACACTAAACAAAAGTTACCACAGCCTCCGGGCCTCTACTGAAGTCAATGTTAGGTCTAACAAAATCTCCTCTCACCCCCCAATTACTGAATCACACATTTCTGGGGAGGAAGGAGGATGAAGGGTTAAGTATGGCTGTGAGCTTGTCACTCAATACATTGGTCCAGGGAATCAAAAGTGAGCTGGAATTTCCCATCTCTAAGAGTTACTCACTGTTGGTAATAAAGTGTTCAGATTTTACCAAATGATCTTTAGGTTCCTTGGCGGCCACGTCTTATTGCTCTTCTCCACACCGTAACCCTGCGCTGCTCATTCTGAAGGAAGGATCAGCTTCTAGTGTAGTAGTGGGTCAGAGGGCAACTTTGGTTGTATACCAGCCAGGCAAGTCAAGCGAGTTATTTACCCTCTGAGTCTGCTTCCTTTTTAAGGGAGGGTTAACAATGCCTCTCTGGCAAAGTGACAGAGAGGGGCTGCGGCTGATATGTTCAATGCACAGCAAACTGCTCGTCATACTATTTTTCGTAAGACAGGCAGTCATTACTTGGGGGAACTGACCGGTTCTTTTGCCAAGGATAATGCAGTATGGTATTCACAGTGCCCATAAAATTAAAGGGAACAAGCAACACGTGAGAGTTATGGTTCGGTGGGATTCTGGCACATGGGACATTACTTTTGTTTTCTCCTTACAGAACAGAGGGCTGCTGCTAGCTACCCTATGTCAGTAACTTCAATTCCAGATTGTTTACGAACCATGTTGTGAAATTTACATCTGCTCGGAGATTTAACTGAGTTTGCATAATGTGGGTGTTGACTGTAAAAATCTGCCCAAGTTCCCTATTGCTGACACTTCCTTGATCACGGAATAAGAAGACGCAGTGAACTTTTCCCCTCCAAGTGTGCCTGAAGCATACCAATGTGACCAAGGACACAACAACGTGAATCATGTCGTCCTCTCAGCCCTGCTCTACAGCCCACTTGGGGAATGGGTCAGAGCACCCTTAATCCCAGGTGTCCTGCATCCTTGGCGAAGTTGGGACACCGACAGGGACAGGCAACCTCCATTTCCCCCACGGGCGGCTAAGCTCTGGGACAATCCTACCAGGGACAGAGAGATGGCTGGTGGGAACAGAGCTGGCAGCTCCCCTGCGTTGAGGGGTAGGAAAAGGAAACTCCCTTCTTGGTTGGACGCGGCCCGGAGGGCGAGAGCGAGCGCAGGGAAGGGTGGGGGTGGCGAGAAGGTGCTCGGCGTGCCCTGCCTCGCCGGCTGGGGCACCCAGGCCTCCGCCCCGGGGTGAACCCAAGATGTCCCGGGCCGAGGACGCCCTGGGCCGCGTCCCGACTCGCCTCGCCGGGCGGGGGCCGGCGGTGGTGGGGCGAGCGAGGCGGAAACGGCCAGCGGGGCAGGGGCACCAGGCCGCGCCCATCGGCAGGCCTTGGGTACCCCGGGCGACGCCGTCCCCGGCCGGCCCTCCCCTCGCCCTCCCTGGCGCCACCACCCCGGCCTCAACCGCCGCCGCCGTCGCCGTACCTGCACGGCCCGGCTGAGGAAGGTGCCCGCGTCGGCCGCCAGCTTCTTCACGTTGAAATCCATGATGTTCATGCTGGGCGGCAGCCGGGCAGAGCCTCCGGCTGTGCTAGCGGGGAGGCGGGGAGCGCCGCGGCCGGGCTGGGGCGCCGGGCGACGGCGGGGTGGACGTGGTAGGTGGCGGGAGGCGGCGCCAGCCCCGCGCAGCTGTCGTTTCCTGAGAGGGAGGCGGAGGGGGTGGCGAGGGGGAGGGCAGAGGGCCGGCGCCGGCGAGCGCGCGCCTCGCCGCTCACACGCTGGGTCTGTCGCGTCGCCGAGCGGCTGCAAGCCACCGGCGCGAAGCTGGCGTCGGGAGGAACCCACAGCGGCCCCGCGGCTCAACCGCGGCGGAAAACAGCCGGCCGAGGGGGCGTGGCCTGCGTGGGGGTGGGGCGGGGCGGCCTCGCCGGAACAGCGACCCCTGCAGGGTGGCCGGGGAGTCACCGCTGGGTGGAGTCGCTGCGGAGGTTCTCATGCGAACAGCGACCCCTGCAGGGTGGCCGGGGAGTCGCCTCTGGGTGGAGTCGCTGCGGAGGCTTTCTTAACAGCGACCCTGGAGGCTGCTCACTAAGCACCAAGCCAGGGTCAGTGGAAGTTCTTAGCAGAACAGGAGCCCCCTGGGCTGCGCCTCACCTCACCCTGATTCTCTCCCAGGGCGTCTCGGCGAGTATCTGCGACAGAAACGCATGGAAAAATGTTCCTCAGAAAAGCATGGACAAAAAGTCCCTTAAGAGGAAACCTAGAACCAATGCTATAGAATCGTTGGCCCGGATTTCCTGGATGGGGTCTGGTGTCAAGGGCTACCTCTTGCATGGGCAGACACCTACAACCTTTGCTGAACAGGATTGTCTCTATTGTCCCCTACTCTACTATACCTTGACTCACTGTTGGGGACCTACTGTGTGTCAGTCATTGAGTAGGTGCTGAGGGGTTCAGTCCCTGCGGTGGCTTGTGGTCATCTGAGGCATATTTAGAAATATCTCACATCCCCTGGGAAGGTATGTGAGAGCATTTCAGAGAGACAGTGGAGAAGACAGACAAGGTTCCTACCCGGTTATGCATTCATTCACTCCTAAGTACCTACTGTCTGGCAGGGCCTCAGCCTTCCAATTACTGGCAGTGGGATAAAGCCATAAGCCCCTGCACTCAGCTAATTTAGTTAATGTTTTCTGAGAAAAGGCCTCGTGTGACCTAGACTGGCTTCAAGTACCCGAGGATGGCTTCAAACCCATCCTCCTTCTGTCTTTGTTTTTTCTTTCTTGTTTCTCCCTCCTTTTCTGTCTCCCTTCTTCCTCTATCCCGGGGATCAACCCACTGTCCACTAGATTCTGCTTTGCAATTCTTATCATGTAGCTTTCACTTTGATGTTTCAAGATGCCTCTGAACCACTAGGTATCACACACATGTTCTCAAATTAAAAAGAAAATGAAGGACAAAGGCAAAAGTACACACCAACTTAGTATCCTTTCTCCTTTTGAAGTCAAGCATTTCCATAACCTCCAGCTAGTAAACTTTCAATTTCACGTCCTTGGAGAGAACTGGGCCTTTTAGGTCCTTACAATGGCAGTTCCATCTAATAAATGCAACGTGCCCTGGTAAGAAACTAAGAGTATTTGTGAGAGAATAGTAGTTCTTGTCTTTAACAGTACGTATTGTTATCTTGAACAAAACAGAGTTTGTGCTAGCAAAGAAGAGAGTAGTTATAGGACAGGCAACTATTAACATTTGCTCTGCGGTTGTCATGCAAGACCGAAAGGAGCCTTACACTCCCTGGAACTTCTCTTCAGGTCTTAGGTCAGTTATGTAATTGAAGAAAATCAGGAGGAAATTCTGAGGCTGGAGCTCACTGGGTAGAGTTTTCCAAGTGTACGTGTTAGGCCAGGGGTTCCATTCCCAACTGAAAGAAAACAAAACTTACAGGAAAGAAGGGAGAGTGGAGTGGGCGGCTGCACGTCAACCCTGTTAAAAGGTGATCAAACAAACCGTCGTTTCTTCTGTTGTCTATCTTTTGATGTGTGACAATATTTTTTTGCAATTTAATGCCATTTTAGACAAAAGCTAAAACGTTTAATTTTTTGTGTGAATTTTACTATATATTAACAAGGAACAATAGCAGATGAGAGTATCTGTCTGTTATATGCTATAGAAGGATTTTGTTTTCAAACCTGTATTTGAGTGTTTTGCCTGCACGTATGCTCATGGACCACTTGTGTGCCTGATGCACTCAGAAGCCAGAAGAGAAGTGCACCAGAGCTACGGACACGGTAGCTTCCCACAGTTACTTCCCACCCTGGACCACTGAGAACTGAACCGTGGTCCCGAGCCGACTCTCCAGTGTGTGTGTGGCTTCTGCAAGTCTGTGGGGATGCTGGAGAAGAAAGGGTGGGGGGAAGTGTTGACTTCACATTTGCATCTTTTTCTACTGTGTGTGTTTTCAGTTTCTGTCTGTGTTTAGGTTTGTCTAACATGGATGTGTCTTAGATGAACATGTGTGTACACATGCCTACACACACATAACGTTTCTGGCTTGTATGATTTTTGGATTTTAAGAAAAATACTGACTTAATGGATACAATGCATGGTCATTAAAATATTCAAACAGTGCAGAAATGCACAAGGATGAGAGTAACCAGGAACTCAAATACTCGGAATTAGCCAGTGGTGGCATTTGTTATTGTCTCTCTGTAAATATAGGTGTAACATGAATGACACAGGCCCAAGTGTGAGAAGGAGAGCAACAGATGGACAAAAGAAGGGGTGGCAGAGGGGAGGGGAGGGAGGGCTCACACGGTCGTTTTGTATGAGGGATTTTTCATCTTTCTCTTTTTATTTATTTGTTTGTCTGCTTTGGAGTCAGGGTCTCTATAGCTTAGATTGGCCCTGAAAGTGTAATCTTCCTGCCTAGTCTCCCGAGTGCTGGGATCCTGCTAAGGCCAGACAACCTTTCTGTTTATTCCTGGGGAAGGGAGCATGTAAAGGCCCGTTCCATCCTGTGTACACTTGACCCTTCTGCTTCTCTCCTGTCACAATAAAAACTTCCTCTGTCATCAGCGATCACATTCATAGACTCAAACAGGAAATTTACAATATTGAACATTTACTTTTATGTTACAGAGAGTTGTAGACAACAAGGAGAGTAAATTTGAATTCAAAGGTTGGATTTTAGTTCTACTGCAATTTCTAGTTTAAAAATATGAATAAGATTGCTACAAATACAAAAACTGTCAAATTGGGTACAGCCATTTGGGTACTCAGATCAGGAATAAACTTGACAGCCTGTGCGATGTTGGAGATCTTGGAGGTGAGACCTGCTTCATTTTTGGCCTGAATTGCAATGTAGAGCTGGGTGCCATTTTCTATTTTAAAAGTTTCTGGTTTGAACTTAAATATTTCGTTTGAGCCAGCCTCTTTAGGTATCAGACCGGAAGTATTCACTAAAGTAGCGTAGTTAAAATTTCCTTGGCGATCCGGAGGATGCTGGCTCATCCTGATGATGTATCTATATGCTGGAAGAGAGAGACATCATGTTCGTTAGCGTCCTGAGGACGGTTCTCTGCCTCTGCACTGCGCCTGTGTGGAGTTCCGAGCAGGCATATGAGCTTTAGACTGAGAGCCCAGGTACCGTTTGTGTCTGGTTATCCCATCTCACTGAGTTTAAAAACAGTATATGAACAGTTATTGAAAAACAAAATGTCCAGTTTTAAAAATCACAGAAAAGCTTAATTCAGTATCATATATGTGGTCGTTTGAATAGGTTTAACCCTTGGGAAATGACACTATTAGGAGGTGTGGCCTTGTTGGAGTAGGCGTGGCCTTGTTGGAGGAAGTGTGTCACTGTGGGGGGTTGAGCTTTGAGACCTTCGTCCTAGCTGCCTGAGAGATTCAGTCTTCTCCTGTTTGCCTTCGGGACAAGACATAGAACTCTTAGGACTTGCAGTGCCATGCCTACCTGCATGCTGCCGTGCTCCTGCCTTGATGATACTGGACTGAACCTCTGAACCTGTGAGCCAGCCCCAATTAAATGTGAATCAAGATGTAGAAGTCTTGGATTCTCCAGCACCATGTCTGCCTGCAAGCTGCCATGCTTCCCTTCATGATAATGGACTGAACTTCTGAAGCTATAAGCCAGCCCCAGTTAAATGTTCTTCTTTATAAGGGTTGCTTTGGTCATGATGTCTCTTCACAACAATGAAATCCTAACTAAGATAGAAGTTGGTACCAAGAGTGGGGAATTGCTATATGATAGGCCCGACCATGCTTTTGTTTGGAGGAATGTGGATTTTAGAACTGTAGAAAGCAGTGGTGAGCTTTAAGTGGGGCTTCCTGGGCCATTCTAGTAGAAGCATGGAAGACAGTGGTGTTGAGGGTTATTTGAACTGTAGGAAGTATTTTCTGAGAACACAAAGAAGTTGTGTTCCAGAGATGGACATCTCACTGGTAGCCGGACTTGGTAATGTGTGAGAGTCACCTGGTGGTACTGGTTTTGAAGGCATGAAGGGGTCATGAAGAGCAGCTGAGGCTTGGCACTGTGAGAGGCCAGGAAAGGCCATTGGTGAAGGTGCAGTCTCAGTTGCAGTTGACAGCCAAGGCCTGAAGAGGTCATGCAAAGAAGGTGAAGTTTGCCACCAGGAAGAGAGGCTATGAGAGGCTATTGGTGAGGCCTAGTTGCAGCAGAAGACCCCAGCATATTGGAGATGCCAGTACCATGGAATGACCACCAAGAACAACAGCAGCAGTGGAGTGGAGTTAACCAGAGCCCGGAGTGCTACAGAGGGAGGACAGAGCTGGAGATGTGACCCAAGCCCTTTGGAGGATCCCAGGAGATCATGTGTGGATCCTAGACACTGGAACAAGAAGCTGTGCAGTTGAAGTTGCCTTGGAGACACCAAGATGTTCAAGATGCCAGAGCCATGGGCTATCTGCTGAGGAAAGCTGCTGTCAGGGAGTGGAACCAGCTCACAAGAAAGAAGTTTGTTGCAGTGAACAAAGATGAAAGGAGTTGAAGATCTGAAGAGTGCTTTGACATCAGGCATGGAGATGCAAAGTTTGGAGTTTGCTCAGCTGGATTTTGGTCTTGCTTTGGTTCAGTGTTTCCTGACTATGACAGTTTGGAATGCTAATATATATCCTGTGATGTTGGAAGTATGCGATCTGCTTTTTGATTTTGATTTTATTGGGGATTACAGGTAAGTGATTGCAAGAATCTAAGAAGAGACTTTGAACCTTACACTTTTAACATTGTTGAGACTGCTATAGACTATGGGGACTTTTGAAGTTGGACAAAATATATTTTGCATTATGCTAAGGCTAAGTATGGCCCTATAGACTCACATGTTTGAACAAGCCTGTAGGGCCAGTGAGTGGAACATGGTGGTTTGAATATGGTTGGCCCATGGGAAACTGCACTATTAAGAGGTGTGGCCTTGTTGGAATAGGTGTGACCTTGTTGGAGGAAGTGTGTCACTGAAGGAATGGGCTTTGAGGTCCTATGTCTGTGTTCCACTCAGTGAGGGAGAGAGTCTCTCACAGTTGCCTTTGGATCAAGATGTAGAAGTCTTGGCTCCCCCAGCACCGTGTCTGCCTGCAAGATGCCATGCTTCCCTCCATGATAAAGGACTGAACCTCTGAAGCTGTAAGCCACCCCCAATTAAATGTCGTCCTTTATAAGAGTTGCCTTGGTCATGGTGTCTCTTCCCAACAATGAAACCCTAACTAAGATGATACACAGCCAGCCTTCCACCCAGAATCCAGATTTCCACTTAGAAAAAAAAAAAAACCAGAGTGAGATTCAGTTTTAGATTAGAACAGGGATCACATAATGTTCCTATGCAGTAAAGACCATAAGTGTCTTCTGTGACTTCTTATTACGTTGAAGGTAGGAGCAATGGGGGAGCACTCAGAGACAGACCTGGGAGGAGGGCAGACGAGGAGGAGTCAAAGATCACAGAAGCTGGATGAACACTAACAAAACGTGTGCTCAGGACCTAGTCCGAACTCCACCAGCCCTTAATTCTACTCTACTGTTCTTCTTTAGAATTTATTTTTAATACTTTATTTTATTACGTGCGTGGGTGTTTTGCCTGCATATATGTATGTCTGAGCACTATGTACATGTCCTGTGTAAAGGAGGCCACAGGAGAGTCCCTTGGGGATGGAGTACCAGATGATTGTCAGCTGCCTTGTGGGTGCTGGGAATTGAACCTGGGTCCTCTGAAAGGACAACCAATGCTCTTGCCTGTTGAGCTATCTCTAAAGCCCCTCTATCATTCTTTAATGTGTCTCATCTCCAGTTTCAGTGTGTGTACGCGAAGGCCAGAGGCTGACTTTGCTTATCTTACTCCACTGGTTTCCATGTTGCAAGAAACAGTCTTAAAAAAAAAATCTTTGGCTTGAATTGCAAGAACTTGGTGCTGTTTCCTATTTTTAAAGTTTCTGGTTTGAATTAAAACATTTGCAACCAGAACCAGGTATTCCAGGTATTACACCTGGGCAGTGACAACCCTCCCTCAGGTGCCTGTCTCTGTTCCCCAATTCAGTGTGGGGTTACAGGTATGCCCCAGCACGCCCAGTTTTTATGGGGTCCAACCTTTGGTACAGCAGCAAGCACTCTTCCCCCTAGCCCCTCCCTCAGCTTCAGTTTTTTAAATATATAGCATATTTAGTTTTCTAAACCCACTCTTGGAATGCCCACTATTCCAATGGTGAGAATTATAAATGACAAGTGCATGAAAGTGTTTAGCGCTACTTAATAAGTAGTAAGTAGTAGTTAGTGACTGTCTGAAACACTTTTTAAAAAACTATTATTTTATCAGGAAAGGAAAGAAGAAGGCTTAAATGAGTGTTGGCTAACACACTGATGCCGACTTTAGTAATCTACCTCAGTCGTTGATATTGATATGAAAATACCTTCTTATGTTTTGAAATGTGAGAGAAAATCATCTCATGTCCTCTTTTGGTGTGGATTTAGTTTTTTTATAAGCTTGTTTGTTTATTACCTATATGTGGCGCTGAGAATTGAACTCAGGGCTTCTGCATGCTAGGTGAGCTCTCTACCTCTGAGCTATATCCCGTCCACGTGGATTTGTTTTTTATGTTTTCAGGAAATGTGAAAATGTTTTAGATGTGTGATGAGAAGCTTTACCTTTTGAATCAGTCCGCATCGGGTCTTAGCTAAAGCAGCTCTTAGAAACTGGATTGTTTTTGAAAACTCAATGAATAGAATTTGCATAAGTATAGAAAGACTTAGAAAATTGTTCTTAGGAAGCAAAGACTGTGCCAGAAAGCTGCTAGTGTTTGTTTTGAAGTAATTTCAGTTTTTACATTTAAAAATGAATGAATAACGGCCTATAGTAGACACTCCATAAACATTATTTGTAACTGAGACATTGGGAAAACTTTAGGAATAAAGGCCAATGCGATTTCATTTAGAAACTTTAAAATTCACCATCAGACTTACCTCTTCCTTTATCGAGGACCTTGCCAGGGGCCGTCCATGTAAGTTGAATATGATCATCACCTGTAAACTCAGCCTCCAGGTCTGTGACTTTACAGGGTGGGAACACGTGAGCGTGGTCGCCATCAGGGGGCGCTCCAGTCACAGTAAACGACCCTCCAGAGGTTACTCTGCTGAAGTCTTCCACTGGAGCTTCTGTGGCTTCTTCTGGGACTTCCGGTCTGGGTGGATTCAGTATAATTTTACCTATAAAAAAACACCCCAGGTGTTTGTGAGTCTCATATTATCTATTCGTTATCTCATGCTGACCTTACATCTGTTCAGGACTCAGGTAGATTGACAGCAGACACTGAAAAGTGGAAGAAAGGACTGGACGGTTGGCTTAGTGGTTAAGAGCACTGGCTGTTCTTCCAGAGAACCCGGGTTCGGTACCCAGCACCCATATGGTAGCTCTCCCCTATTTATAGTTCCGCTTGTAGGGAATCTGACTGCTTCAGATATACACACAGGCAAAGCACCAATGCACATAAGATAAGTGTTAAAATAACAAGAGGGAGAGAAGCTTGCTTAAATATCATTTTGAAATGTGGTAAGTTAAAACGAATTTTCAACCCCGCGTTACCCACCACCTTCACTGAGTTCTGTGGCGACAATAGTTATGTTTCACTCAGCTTTAGCATTTACCACAGGGTTTGTTCCACGAGGTCAGGAAATGTATTTTTCATTGGAAATGAAACAAACTGAGAAAGACGTTAACAAAATATGTGGAAATGTCATTTATGCTGGGTCCATTGATATGAATATTGTTTTAGGTCACAAGGATGATTCCATAATTATATACTTGGGTTTTCCATGTATGTTACTCTATTCAGTGTTTGATATATATCAATATCTATCTATCTATCTATCTATCTATCTATCTATCTATCTTCCATCCATCCATCCATCCATCCATCCATCCATCTATCTGCAGGTAGTACATATCTGTTTTAATACCACTTACCGTTTTCAACATAGCCGGGTATATATAAAGACTTGCTCTTTTGTCTTAAGCTTAGCCTGGCTTTGTTTTTTCTTGCCTGGACACGCACTTTTAAGCTGTATCTACCATCTCCACGATAATCTGTAAAATATCTTGTGTAGATGCCGTCATTTTTAACAGTATCAGCACCTTGATAATGAAGCAAAATAATCAGTCACATAGTAAGTTAAAAAGAAAACTGACGCTGCTTGTCCACATTGGTGATAAGAGGTTGTCAGAGAGTACAGCACAGTTTAAACACAAGATCGTACCGTTTCGATACAAAGCCTGACTACATGCTAATGCTGTTGTTTTAGAAAATATAGTATGTAGTAGACATTTAATTAACATTAGCCATGATTTTTATTTCACAATAGAAACTTATCTAAAAAACCTCCCAGAATAGATCAAGATATTCAGCAAAGAAGCAAGATATAAAACCAACATAAAAAAATACTTAGCAGCCAACTTTTGTGAGACGACAGTATTGTAACCAATGAAGCTTATCTGATGTGAGATTATTACTGATTAAAAAGCCGGTAGCTTTTCCATACACCAGTAATGAGCATGCTGAGAAAGAAACCAGGAGAACAACACTATTTATAACACCTTGGGAATTACCCAGGAGTAACCTTAATCCAGGACATGAAAGACTTCTTCAGTGAAAAATTTAAACCACTGAAGAAGGAAATGGAAAAGGACACCACATGGTGGAAAGGGCTTCCATGCTTACATCAGCCGGACTAGTATTGTGAAAATGGCTGCACAGCCCAGAGAGATCTGCAGATTCATTCAGTCCCAATAAAAGGTTTAATGGCATTCTTCACAGGAATAGAAAAAAAAAAGTACAACCCACATGGGAAACACAAAAGCCCCAGAATAGTCAAATCAATCCTGAATAAAGCGAACAATGCTGGTGACATCACCCTGCCTACAAGTTATACTAAAGAACGACAGCAACAAAGTAGCAAGTGCACCAGTGAAATGGAAGACAGAACCTAGCATTAAACCCACGTATCTTTCTCTCATGTGTAGCTATTGAAATTTAATTAGATAAATAAAATATCTGAAGGTAAAAGTGAGACCAGGATGATGAAGGGGGGGGGGAGAAAAGAGAGGGAGAGGGAGAGGGAGAGAGAGGGGAGGAGGTAGAGGAGGGGGTGTGGTTAAATCTGTAATATATGCCTATGGAAAGCCTGTAAGTACAGACAGTTAATACAATGAATATTTAAAAAGAAGCTTACCAGAACAAAGAAAATATAACTAGACACAAAAAAGCACATGCAAAGTCCTAACATTAGTGAAAATGGAAAAACCATATTCTCAAGTTCCATGGGAAACATGAAATTGATAATGGACTTTAATCAAAATAGTGCTTTTGTCTAGGCTTGTTTTGTCAAGATAACCAAGTAAAAAAGTTTTAAAGATATTACTCAAATAGGTTCGTAAGTATTTTTTTTTAAAGTGTTAATTTTTAAGTTATAGAATCCTATAGGAGAATTTAAACTCATGGTGTCTATACAGGCTCCCATTACCTGCCCCGTCGTCCCAGAGCTCCAGGGTGACTTGATGTCCATCTTCAGCTTCTATGATGGCTGTGACATTGGCTCCCAGAACAGGCAAAAACCCTTTGCTGACCCGTGCGTACACAATCATCCGGCTAGGGTACCGGGCTGTGCTCTGACTCATGTGAGCGAGAGCCATGAGTGGTGGCGTGGTGGGACTTCTTGCTCGAGTGGTCACTGTCACCGTTAGCAACTGAGACTTGTTACTCTTAAGGCTGTAACTCCAAGTACCTGTCTGAAAGAATTCTCTTTGAGAACTTTGCTAATGTTTTCCTGCTACTTGTGATGTACAATTACTTGGAAAAATAAACAAAATTATAAAATCTGGGGGTGCTGAATATGGAACCCAGGCCTTATGCGTGGTAAGCAAGCATCCTTCTAATAGCAGAGACATTCCTAACCTCAATAATGATCTTAATAGGTGATTGATAATATAGATTTGAATGCTTACATATTCGACTTAATTTTTAATAAAAAATATTCTGTCGTTTTAAAATACTGATAATGTAACATATCTTTATATTTTTTTTAAGGACAAGGATGGATTAATAAAACACCGTGAAAAGAACAGACTTACCTCTGCACTGCCCGGTATTTCAAGTCGAGCAGACCGGATGTTTAGTTTATCGTCTTGGAAATCTGAGGTTGTATATTTTTTTCTTTTTGGATCTTGAAGAATAATTCCTGGCTTTTGTACCGTCCAGGTGATAACAAAGAATGTGTCATTGCCGACGGTACTGTCCACAGGTACTGTACCGTATATCCATGTCCCTGCTCCGATAGTGAAGGCTTTGCTCTCCAACTGTAACAGAAATAAAAAGTAAACACATAAATCCCATCTATTATTTTAAGTAGTGGAAGTTTAGACTTTAAGAAGTTCACAGTAATTTAAAATTCATATTTAAGAATCAGTTGCAATGATGATTTTTTAAATCTTTTAAATCTTTAAACGATGAAGAATTTTTTAAATTCTTCAAGCCACCAATCCACCAATCTTTTTCCTCTTTCTCCTCTTTCTCCTCTTTCTCCTCTTTCTCCTCTCTCTCTCTCTCTCTCTCTCTCTCTCTCTCTCTCTCTCTCTCTCCCTCTCCCTCTCCCTCTCCCTCTCCCTCTCTCTACCTCTCTCCCTCTCTCCCTCTCTCCCTCTGTCCCCCTCCCTCTCTCTCCCTCCCTCTCTCTCTCTCTCTCTGACACACACACACACACACACACACACAGACACACACATACACACAGACACATACACGCACACACACATACACACACAGACACATACACCATGTCAAACTAATAGAAGGACGCAAGAGGAAATTTAAGCACATTTTACATGCCATATAAAAGAAAATTCACTAATGTTGTTTTTCATAATAGGATTTTTTTGTTGGCAAAAGAATGATTTATTAGAGAAAGAACAGGTAATAAGAAACATAGTAGGAATTTATTGTAACTGTGAGGAAAGATTGCAAAGTACTCTCTCCATGTACTGACCTGCAGAGCCTGCTGGGAGATGCTGCCACCTGTAGACAAAATCCCACTGAAAGCATCAATCAGGCTGGTGCTGCTGCCGGCATAAAAGCGACGCCCTCCTAAAGGGAAGTTTTAAACGGGAAAATCAAATGCGCTATCAGAGATTTAAACTCCACTTGATGTTTCTTTTATTATTAAATAAAAATTACATTTGTATGTGTGTGCCTGTGCTTGTGCATGTGTGTATGTACACTTTGTGTGTGTGTGTGTGTACATGTGTGTGCACACATGTCACCATGTTGGTTTAGGAGTTGAACTTAGGCTGTGAACTTGAAGGTAAGCATCTTTACTCACTGAGTTGTCTCACCAGCCTAGAGTTAACATTTCCTTTTAAGCTCTGCAAAAGATGAGTTTCTAAGAATCTCATGGACATTCAGAGTATCACTGAACTTACTATAAACCTATATTAATAAAAAAAATCTTATTCAAAATAGGTCAGTTAAAGATAAATGGAAAATGTAAGAACAAGGCAAATTTTATTATTTTATGTGAATCAGCAAATGTAAGTGCAAAAGTAAAATTGGCCTCAGTACCCAGTGGTTCTATAAGAGGTGAGACTTAAGATTGCTTAGTACGTATGAAGCGGATGCTGATTTCCTAGTTGGATCAAAACATTCCTAGACTATTAGAGGATGGCAGTTTATAACAGAAACGACATGGGCAAAATGCAAAAAACAAATGATGCAAGTGAGAGAAGATTTTTGGGTGTGAAGACTTGGGAAAGACTTAATCACAAAGGACAGGACTTAGACAAATAGCTGCCAGAAACACACCAACCAGTGCATGTTAACTAAACTAATAAATGTCGGAAACGCCAACGGGAAGATCCTGGAAATAATTCTGGCCGGGGCGTGTGAGTGCTGGGTAAGGGTGTGTTGGGAAGATTTGACAGGAAGAGACTATACAGAAATATTCCAAATTCAGATCTCGTGAGGTGATGGGAGCAGAGTGGGCTGGCGGGAAGTTCTGAGCTCGTTACCGGGGTTTTAATTGTAGTCTTGAGAAAATCATTTGTAGTCTCCAGATTTCCACCTCCTCACCTAAAAATGAGACGTCTAAATCTCTACTGCGGGGTTGAATGGTATTTGGGGATTGAGCCGACACTCTGGACTTGTATTTGAGTAACCACGGAGACAGAAACTTCTGTTTAGTGTGATGAAAGGAAGGTGGGTGACGGACGAATGAAAGCGGCAGGTATTAAATAATTTAAGACTGTGTCACGTGAAGAAGCGGAGAAAGGGGGGGGGAACTGAAGTTGAAGGTCAAGGAAGAGAGAAAAACTAACGTTAAGACAGAGAAGTGTTAAAAAGCTTCCCACTTGACGAACATCTGTCCAAACTCTGTTCCGAAGTTGTACCTGTCATGTCCGACAAAGTCTCCAGCTCTCGGGCAGCAGAAGGCCCCAGGGCGATGGTGTGGATGATGGCACCGCTGCGTTTGACTGCCTCAAAGCATAAGCTTATATTCTTATCTTCCCCATCTGTCAGCAAGACGATCTCCGAACCGGAAGTACTCTGGCCACTGGTGGTAATTGTCTGTGAAAAGCAGGATGTTAATTACACGCTGACACTTCTGAGTAAACTTATGAACACACGTTTTTATATTCTCTTTCTTAGCTGAGCTGATACATGGAAATAAGTAAACTCTAGACTTCTCAGTACTTTTAATCCTCCGGATATAGACATGTTGGCTACTCAGTTGAGGAAGAACAAATCTCCAATAATGGTTTCTGGCATACAGTAGCTACTAAATGAATACAAATTAAAATGAATGCAAATAGCTGCTATTATCTCCCCACAGAACACTTGATGGAGAAGCAAGACTTCCAGACAGTTGCAGACGGCTTCAGACTCAATAGCATTTGAAAAGTCTGAATAGCAAAGTTGGACAAACAAGATTGAATTATATTTGATATGTGACTTTTTCATGTATTTTTGTTTAGTTACTACTAAAGAATTTTATGATTTCCCCAAAATAAAACAAATTTGGCTTATCATGAAGGAAGAAGTTGATATATTTTCAGTTGTAATTGGTTTTCATATTTTTCTGACTTCTATCAAAAGTATTAGTTAAGAACCTTGGTGTTCGTTACCTTGGTTTTAGGTACCTTGAGAAGAAATTCTGTTCTCTAATTTATGTTTAGTCTTTCCTGAGATTTTCATAAACACACACACACACACACACCACTTATTGTTAGTGTAATGATCAAGTTTATAGACTGTAGAGATAAGGTAATCCTAGATTTGGCACTTGTCTTATGATGGATAGATTTCATTATTCCAAATTTCAGCCTCATTTTGTTCAGAATGGCTTCAATAATGTTACCCAACTCCCAAAAGGATATAAGATCCTACGTCTACAGCATTTAGCTCAGACAGTAACGTACTGTACAGCCAACATTCAGCTACTTCTTGATTGTGAAAGTAGTACATTTATGTCTCAAGATGATTTCATCAAGTGAAAGCTATTTGTTTTACACACATTTTAGAACCGAATAGACATATGACAATTATTTTCAAACTAGCAAACCTTTGTGAAGATTACTTATATAATTACCACAGTTAAATGTGGTAAACACTATTAATAACCATGTCATCTGGGTTCAGGAAACAGGTTTTCAATATTGAGCTACTTTCACAAGATTCTTTAGACAATACACAGTAGAGTGAGCACCTCAGGTTTAAAAAAACCCATCTGGTTTTTGACATGGGTGCCACGAAGGAAGCTAAGGGATAGTGTGAATCAATGGTCTGCATAGGGTAGCAGGGATGACTTCCACAGAGGGAGGATGAGCAACAGAATGGTCTTCCGATTCACTGCCTCAAAACATGACCATAACTACACGAAAGTGGAGGCTGACTTGTGGTGGGAGAGAATCAGACCGATACGGTAACCTCTCAGTACAGTGCTCAAAAGGAAGCCTGCGTTTTCAGGTCCACCGTCGTGATTTCATTGTATGTGCACCTGTGCTTGTTGATGGTTGCTTCTGGAGCTGCCTCCGATTTAAATTAGTGTGCTACGACTTTTATCCATACTATAGAGTTGTTACAAACGTCTTTCTATCCGTTCAGTGGCACTGTCTTCTGTCCACACAAATTGTATCTATCGATGAGATCCCAGAGAAATGGGTAGTTCCTCAAAGAGGCTTTGATAACCATTTGCTCAAGGAGAGTTTGCCCTCTCCACTCCCGAGTGCCGATTAGCATCTCAGGATTTCATCACACTGATATGTGTAAATAACAGTTAATGAAGCTACTTTTTTTTTTCTTTCAGAAATGCTTCGGCTCATTCAGATCAGAATGCTATTAAATGAGCGAACGCTGAATTCACGACCCTGTTCAAAGGTAGACGGATAGGATGGAAACCAATAAGCAAAAGGCAAGTTATATTAAATTTAAAAGACTACCTGAAATCCTGCTTCGAGTCCTGTGCAGATTGAAGTCCCACCAAAAGCACGTTGAGGGAGGCTTGCGGTGATCTTTTCGCAGTCACTACTATTGGTTATTTTTATTAGGAGATTTTGGATTTGGGCAACGCTGTCAAAGGTGACTAATCCCACCATAGATTTCTTTTCGATAATTTGAGTTAAGTACAGTTGGGCTGCTTGATTCATCCGGATAAGACGGTCCTCCTGTAAGAGAAAGACGTGTGAAAAGCAGCAGAGTCTCTTCAAACCTCGACAGATTAATGAACGACAAAGTCATCCATGGGCTATAGGACATGGTAATAATGGACATTAAAAAAAAAACTAACTCTTTCATCTGATTAAAAAGTTTAAGATGTCTAAATGTTAGTTGTCATAGTCATGAAGCCTTCAAAGTTTATGCGGTATTATCCAACCGTTAACTATTTGGAAGTTTCAGCGGAGGAAGTTATCTTTAAAGTGCATAAAAAGATGCTCATTGGAATATATTTTTAAAAAGTAACATGGTAAA
This sequence comes from Grammomys surdaster, assembly GCF_004785775.1. Taxonomy (NCBI): domain Eukaryota; kingdom Metazoa; phylum Chordata; class Mammalia; order Rodentia; family Muridae; genus Grammomys; species Grammomys surdaster. The sequence goes on along the minus strand of NW_021620537.1, from coordinate 474,956 downwards.
TATCTCCAAAATATCCATTAATAAAGAATGATTTGAGAAGATTATGGAACACTGTTTATATAATATAACCATTAAAGATTGTTTCTGTGCTCTTGATGGACTACTGGCGCTTCCAGAAAACCTATGTTATTAAACAATAACTTCAGTGTCAAGTGTGAGATACTTCCTTATGAGCTGCTGACCAAGGAGGCTCCAAGGGTCCCCAAGCAATATAGATCACTATCATTACGTTTGGTTGCTCCCCACGCCAGAACTAGACAGTCAGGCAACACACTTAGGCTGTGAATACGGAGAACTCAAGCCGGAGAGAAGCAAGGGTCATCTTCCCTGATGGATAGCTTTCATACTGCCAGAAGGAGCTATATAGGCCTCTGGAAATAAAAAGCCATAGATGGCGGACCCTGGCTGCTACAATGCCCACCTGCGGGACAAAGTGTGTCTGCTGGTGTAATGGTCACAATACTGCTAATGTGTAATCAACTGCTTTTTGATCGGATATGAGACCCCCTCTGCAAGAGGGAATGTATGCCTCACACTGCAATAATGGTCAGAAGCCCGGGATTTGCCAAGTGTGCATGTTATCAAATACTTACATTTAGAAATATGTTTATACCCATAGATTAGTGCCGCCTCAGGGTCTTAGTTTCTGGGGCATTCGCAGAAGCTTCTTTTTTCAGTGGGTAGTGGTTAATTCAGACTCATAACTGGTCAAAGAGCTGAGAATAAATGAAACACTATCTCCTGCCTTCTCCCCAGTCCAGGAAACAGGGCAGGAAAGGAGGGGGAAAGAGCGTTAGAGCTGGGGGTGTGAGGCGCCCTCTTCTGGATATGACGTGGTCTCTGCACTCGGAACTCAGCTCTGGTTACCTGCACACCATTCCTGTGTGGACGGGGGAGGGCAAGAGGAGCTCTGGGCAGTTCATGGCTGCCCGGGAAGGGGATTCATCTTTCTCGACAGGTTGCCAATAATGAATAGCCTGTGCTTTCTATACTCAGCGAGTCATTACTACAATACCCTTCTCAGAGTTGTAGATCTAACTGCTAAGTTGGAGGGAGAAGTAAGACAGGGCAGTGGGGTTTTATATATTAGAAGTATACTACGTACATATAGGAAATTGTGTCAAGTATTTTACAATGTATGGCATGGAGATGGGCCCACGTGCCTGGAATCCCAGCACCTGTGGGCCTGAGACAGATGGAAGGACACAAGATTGAGACCTTTCCGGGTGACATTAAGGACATGGCTCCGTATCATGACTGGGTCTCAAAAACACAACAGACAAAAAAAAAAAAAAAAAATTTAGTGTCAGAATGCATGTCTAGTATTTACAAAGCTCTGGGTTCAATTGCCCCTCCTCCACATGTGAGCGCACACACATACACACTCAATATTTTTTCATGAAATAATTTTTTCTTTCTCTTTTTGATGAGGAGTGCTTATGATATATTCTATAAAAGTTTGATTACAAAACATCTAAAGTATAATAGTTTTGGAGAGGAAAAGCAAATGCAGTAATATAAATAAAACAAATGAAATACTGAATGGTGAAATTGTAAATTTTTTCCTTTTGTTGTACTTTTTTTCTAGCAAGAACTGAAAAGAGCAAAAATGTCCTTTAATCCAATAAAATAACAACAAAACTTTTTTTTTTTTGAGACAAGGTTTCTCTGTGTAGTCTTGGCTGTCTTTGAACTAATTCTGTAGACTAGGCTGTCCTCTAACTCATAGATGAACCTGCCTCTACCTTCCAAGTCCTGAGATTAAAGGCATGTACCACCACTGCCAGGCTCAATAACTTGGTTTTTCAAACTTATTCTAGGTACTTATTTACATAAAATTGTTGGGTAGATTTTTCTGATATATATATATATATATATATCTCCCCATCCCATACACACATGTATATATATATTTAATCATGAATATACATAGAATATATATAGTTTATATATATAACTAACAGAATAAATTATGATTCTATATTTAGCTTAAATATTCAATTTAAGAAATCCAGCATATAGTTAGTCTTACTGAGCTCATGCTTCCGGATTTATCCAGCACCAAGCAGACCACTCGCTGTCTGGATCTGAGCAATGAAAATGTAGGCGGAGGAGGGGCTTCTGTTCCTGTCATGGGAGAGGTCTTCTGAAAGTCCGCAGAGGCCTTGATTATGTCCCACGTGCTTCTGTGATCGCACATTTTGTTTTGTAGGTTTGGGGCTTCTGTATTGTGGGTTTTTTCTGTGCAAAATTCAACCACCTGAAAAAAAATCAATTAAAACATGATATTGTAATAAATTATAAGGGGTCACCTTTTTTTCTTTTCAAATACAGAGGTAGTGTCATGTGCATCCTGAACAGGATTTGTCTCCGGACAATCCTGTTTATATGTAGATACTCTCCCATTCATTTTGCATGTTTGTAGCGGCATCAAGGAAAGAAACAGAAAGTACTTACAGAATTGAGGTTTTGCATGAACATGATGGAGGTCCTGGAAGTCTGAAATTTGTCTGGGATAAATATACATTTGGGTTCATACAGCCCTGTCCTCCGGTCACGACGGCATGCCCTTGTCACGCAGCTGTTTTTCTGACACTCATGGACCACTTTGGTGCCAATGATGTCTGTGGAACACCTGTGATGAAAGGATTAGATTACCTTGGCGGTGCTAGGCATTGACTTCAGGGCCTGCGCATGCTCGGCAAGCCCCCTGCCACATTGCCGCTTCCTCAGCGCCACATATTATTATTTTTTTAATTCTTAAGTTTTTTAGTACTAGGAATCAAATCAGCATCCTAAAATCTCTCTCTGTGGCAACTGCTGTTGGTCATCCTCTACCAAGCCCTCCATTTTGACGAGAGTAGATACAGGGCTGCACCCATCCTGGATGTGGATTTCAACAGGAACAGTGATTTTGAGCTTTTATTATTATTTTTTAATATTTATGTATATGTTTTGTCTATGTGCTTCTTGTATGTGTGTACACATACAAGACATTGGGCAATGTCGGCTGTTATCCGCAATCATTCCAATTACCTCCTTTGAGGCAGGGTGTCTCCTCGGCCTGGAACTCACCGATTGGGTTAGACTAACTCCTCCACCCCTGGAATCTTCCTTTCTCCCCCTCCCAAGTGCTGGGGTCATAAACATGTACCACCGTGTCAACATTTTTTTTTGTGAATTCTGGGCATCATTCTTAGGTTCTCATGCTTGTGAGGCAAGTATTTTATAGACTGAGACATATTCCTTGTTGGGTGTGAGGGGAAGTTCTGATAATAAGGTCTAGTTCCCCTATTGGCTCTTGATTTGTCAATAAAGGAAGCTGGGAGACAATTGTTGGGCGGAAGGTACAGGTGGGACTTCTGGGTCCCAAGAAGAAAAGGCGACACAAGGAAGGAAAGAAGAGGCGTTTCTGCCATGCTTTGGAGGAAAAGGGACGCAGCAACCACATAAGAACTCGGGGGCCTTCCGCCTTCGCTATAGGTGGGTTGCCAAAGATGTTTGGCAGGGGCTAACTAGTTCAGGGCAGAAGGAGAGACGGAGATAATAAATTGGAAGGGGCACACATTTCCAGGCAGAGGTATTTGCACCCAGCAATTGTACTTAGCAGTTAAGGTAACAAAACTGAGTGTCTTTCATCCTCAGATTCAAAGGGAAGCTGGATTAGGGCTAGTTGTGACTAATCCCAGAGCTAAGCCAGGTAGAACAAAAGGGAGGAGCGGGCTGGTGGCACGGCAGCTCCTAGGCACGGTGCTAGCAAGCTTTTAAAACTACATGCAACAGCATTTAAGAATAGCAGTTTTTAGTTCATATTCCTTATCGTTGTTACTTTGAGCTAAAGATAGCATTTACTGTATTATGATAATGTTGTAAAGGTGAAAGAGACTAAGAGTTACTTAAAAATTCTTGACTAAAAGGTAAGAATTATTTTTGGTGGAATGTGGTGAGTCAAAATTATGCTTAAAATTCTCTTAAATTCCCATATATGATGGCACACGGCTTTGACTTTATAGTGCTTCACGTTACCTTTTGACCTCCACTGCAGGAAGAAGTGAAAGTAATTAAATCAAACCCTTTGGACTTCATGCATGATAAAGGTAATTGTCAAGGCCCTGGGAAGGCATGGGAAGAGGCAGAAGAGCACAAGTAAAGAATTTCCATTTCTATGAGAATCTCTTTCCATTTTTAAACTTTGTATTGTTAGTTCTCTTCCATAGAATCGTTCTATTTCAAGGATAATGAAACGGCAGATAACTTCCAAAGAGAGTTAGCTTTAGGGCTAGCCCCAAATTTACATATCATGGAATGCTAGTTTCTGGCATGTTATAGGAACTCGGGGATATACCTCTTTTAATGATTGGTTTTAGGGAAACTCCTTAGTTTGCAAAGCATTTATTGTTTGATAATTCTTTGTTTAGTTTTGCGTTTATGCCAGGATCAATACTAGGCGATTAAAAAAAAAAAAAGATGAAGCCAGAGAGGCCCACACCTGGTGCCTGGGAGCTTTTCCCAGCATTGCCAATCGACTGGACTTCAAACGGGAGGAGCAGAAGTATCTAGAGAGAGTTTCCTGGGAATCGGAGACCAGGGTTGCTCTCAGCTGAGCCTTTGTGCACAGGTCCAGGCAGCTCTGCAGACCACACACCATGCGGGAACAGGGGTGGGGGCGGGGCAGGTGTTTTCTAGAACTCTACTTCATCTGATAGATGTTCTTTCAAAGACTGGCTGCCTCTTGACATCAACTTCTATTTTTCTCAATACTTTTCTCAATATACTAAGTGTCTGTCACTTTTAGTTTAAAGGCTTAAATACCTACCAGTTTATACATAGGGTTTGATTAGATTTTCCCTGAGAATTTTATTTCTTTAAAAAAAAACCAACGTACTCACGAATCCTCATGAGGCACATGATTTCTCACCAACTTCAAAGTAAAATATATTTATCACAAAGCTGTCTAGTAACTTAGTTGGCTTCAATGAAGCAGTTGTACCCTACAAGGTTTTGAAAGAAGAATAATAGAAGAGGCATAGAATGGAGAGAGAGGCAGGGCATAAGAGAAGGTAAAGAAGGAAAAGACAAGTGTCACGTGTCTTCTTTCTATATAGAATTAATATAAAATACACGTGAAGAAATCAAAGTGTAAAATAATGTTGAAAATGTCAGTAGGTTTGGGTTGCAATTTGTTGATGTTTTTGGGCTCACCTATTCATTTTTCTGCTACCAGTAGACAATGTTTGTAAAATTCCAGTGAGTATTGTGTTAGGTCCCTATATCTGAATATCTTCATTCCAAGGTGGGGACACCAGAATTAACCGAATATGTATTAATACAAAATGGTACAGTTTGAATATTGTGATGAACTGTCTGAACTCCCAGCCACCTGCACTGCCCATTACAGACAGCTGAAGACCCTCGGGCAGGAAGTTGTAGAATCAGATAATTCACAGGGATACCTTGTTGCTTCCATAGTTTTCTTTCCAGACACGTAGAAAGGCCGGTCCATGTTATACTCGTCAAATACTCCCCACCGGAGATGGGCCCACTCGTGGACAAAGACTCTGCCTGAGAGAGAAGACTGTCATCTACAAAACTGAAGTTAAAATATATGAATACAGTTTCCTTCTATCTTCAACTGCTTTGTCTGTTTCCCAAGTTAAAATTGTTACAAGCTCTAAGAAATTGATAATTTTTAATAGCTCAAAAATTTGAATATGCTAGTTACAACAAGTGACCCATTTTATCTATAAATTTGAGTACACAAATAGGTGGAATATAACTGTCATAATTTCAAACGCAGTTGTTAAGGCTTAATCTTCTTAAAGTCTTAGAAATCCACATTAATGGTAGTGGTTTGCTTTTCCCCAGTGGAAATAAGAAGTATAAAATAGCTATTTCTACCTCGGGGTCCATAGGTACGCAAGTTATCAGTGAGTAGGAAGCTTGGAGTGAAATGTATGTACTGTCCTCTGTCCCCACACTGTCCATACTGAAGGGTGTAGGGATCGTTTCCATATTTCAGATGAGGGTCAGCAACTATGACGTCTGCCTAAAGTGCAGAACAACAAACCCAGTCAGATTCCAGGAGAGTTAGAATCAGGGGATTTTACAAACAAGGACTGTCTCACTTAACTGATAAAAGCTGAGGCTGAGTAGAGGGCTCTGTGGGTTAAGTGCTTTCTGGTTATGCACAAGAATGTGAGTTTCAGTCCCAACACTCACTCAAAAGCTGGGTATGGTGACGTGTGTTTGTAACCCCAGTGGCGAAGCGGTAGAAATGGGCAGACTACTGCAGATTGTTCTCTAGATAGCCAAGCCAAGTTGATGACTCTCAGGTTTACTAACAGTCCTTGTCTTAAAAAGTTAAAGGTCAAAAGCAAATAGAGGAAACCATTCAATATTAACCTCTTACTCCTACATGATCACACACACACACACACACACAAACAACAAAACGCTATAATACAAATTACTAACAATGATTAATAATTATCAATCCTTGTAACTATTCATTTGGAAAAGGCACAAGAAGCAGTTTAGAAGCTGAACAGGAAACCTACTTTGTGATATGATTCTCGTTTTGGCACTAAATACTCAGATTTTGATTTCCAGGTCATCGGGACTAATATGCTTATGTTCCTGAAATAAACTCTTCTTTGGCTGGCTTCAAACAGGTAGGTGGAGGCTTGAGTTACCATTTCCTGACAAAATGAAAGGTGCATTGTGGTGACAGTCTCAAAACAAACAGCATAAATGTCTACACCCAAACCAGAAGAAGGAAACGGGGCTCCTCTTCCTCAAATACGTCTGCACAGAGTAACCGAAGACGTGGGATATGTTTGACTGAATCTCTTCAATCTGTAAACCCATTTCCACATGCCCAAAGCTAACCCTGATCTTGACCTGCCCACCCCTCCAGTTGGCAGTTAGACGGGAGACGGGACTGCAGTCTCTGGGTGGGTATGAAAGTGATTAAGGTCAGAGGTCTATAGGCAGGTTGTGTATTCAATCATTTTTTTGTTTTTGCAATTGCATTGTTTAAACCAACAGAGAGCTTAAAGTCTGGTAATTATTGTATTCTATGTTAATCAGAATTGCTTTTGTCTTATATTGAGTTATTGCCCAAGTGGAGTATGTAAATAAATGACCAGATTATTTAAAAAACCATATTTTTTGAAAACTTGATATATGAATGAGTCTACACTCTTTCCCCATTCCTCCCATAACCCTCACTTTCTCTAAATAGTAAAGATAAATAGGGCTGGTTTGCTAGTTGCTACAATCCTACAAACAAGCCATTCCATTGAGAGAGGAACCAAGCCTTCTGCTCCTAAGCACTGCATGGCGATGTTGCAAGGACCTAAGGACCAAGTCTACATTACACAAACATTTTTATTAAACAAATGCAATTAGGAACGCGTCAACCTTAAGCATGTGTAAGTTTTCCTTTAAGGTAAGACGGGTAAGGATTTTCAGTTCTCCAAAGTTGAGCTTGTAGGAGCAACCCGGGGAGTGTGCAGGACAAGCTGCTGGAGCTAATGTGTACATTCACTGTATAGACTGCGTAAACCACCGTTATTAGATAAAGGAGGAGAACTCTTCTCCACCTGCTCTGAAGTCTGTTACCTTACCTAGTTAATACATTATTAACAGCTTGGACACTGATTTTAATGTATAATAAAAATACAAAGGTAAGCAGATCTTCATCTTGACTGTAGATAATACTGCAGACATGTTGAAGACGGTCAAAGCGCCCTTTGGGAGGGTAAAACCGTGTGTGTGTGTGTGTGTGTGTGTGTGTGTGTGTGTGTGAGTTCAGATGTGCAGGCAACAGAATTATTGACCTGAAAACATGCAGTTAATGAAAACCCTTCTTACCTTTATGCTTGGGATGAGTCTTTCATCCTCGGGCACACTGGGGTTAATTGCAATGACCACACCCTCGTATCCATTGTTGTTGAGATGGACCATGGAGCCTTTCACAGCCTGCAGGAGATGCAGGGTGAGGAACAGAAGGACCTTCAGACCTGGCCCCATGTTTGCAGATGCTACAGTGAGACGGTGGTGGCACAGAAGGGTGTTTATATATGTGCTTCACTCAGGAATTTGAATCAAGACCAGAACATTTGCATAATTTGATAAAAATGCTGATATCTCTTGGGACTTTCCTTTTCCAACCTAAAGCCTTGGTTGTTAAGTGACATGGGTATTGGTATTATGGTAAATACATTTATTGTAGTTCTAAGCCCGTAGGTAGATAGTGTGGAGCTGCCACAAAGTTTGGCTAATTAAGGTCTGTTTGCATGAGTTTAGTTTGCAAAACTGCAAGCCGTCCCGTGCTTAAGTGGGGAATGAAGAGTCCCTGAATCTGCCAAAGGATACTAGAAAAACTGGCTATTAGGCGGGAAACCACCTTCTTGGCATGGTCCTACCGCCAATTGTTGATAACATTCCACTTTGCCAGCCCGGGCTTGACGCACCTGTAAGCTCTTTCCACATTATCTTTCTTGGAGCACTTTAATGTTTTTCGGCTTCTCTGAGTCACTGTTGTACTCTGTCTTCTTGCCGAGGCTCACCTCGTCAACATCTTCTTACGAGGTTTTAAATACTCTCGTTAGCGAGAGATTATTTTTCCAAGTATAAGTTCTCTCTCAGCCTCAATTTCCCCGACTCAAAACGAGGTCAGTGAGGTCCTTTAAAAGGAGTGCTGTGAAGATTAAATATAATGACATGTGACGCAGGCCTTCTATTGCTGCGTTACACGTGGAGTAGATCCTTTCTTTTAAAAAGCCAGAAACAACAGAAAAAAAAAAAAGATGTGCTTCCTAGGGTCATCTGTAGTGAGAATATTCTGTTTTCTTTAAAAACAGAAATGTTATGAGAATGTGTTTTCTTTTTAATCCCAGGTGTGGGATATGGGGCTGCTTCAGACTGTCCACAGCCCCTGACGATGATTCGCCTGGTGCTCTAGCAGAGGCGTGGTTTTGCCGGCTGCCGATAGTTTCTGTGAGTGTGTGATGCTTGAAATCCTCGGGACTCTTCAGAGGGTGGGTGGAGTCCTATAATGTTAGGACTCCAAGAGGTGAGGTTGCTGTTGGGGAGTTGTTGGTTCTTGGTTGGATGCTTTAGTGGTTAATTAGTCAAGTGCAAAGAAAAAACAACAAGAAGAAATGAGGTATCCCGACAGTGAAGATCAAACTTGCCCCAAGGACCTGGGCACCCTAATCATGAGGAAGTACTCTAACAATAGTGATGTCCCTTTCCCCCTTTATCCTTTTTTCTCTCCTATTTAATGTTAAGGAGCTGAAAGGTGAAGAAGGGTGAAAGAAAGAAGAACCCACAAAGTAGCAAAAAGTTCAGCTATAGTTACCCAATATCCAGTAGTCAGCCCTGAAAAAAAAATATGTATATATACGAATAATACTAAATTGGCCAATCAGGTAATATTTATATACTTAGACATATGTATGTATATTAATCACATTTATAATATTATTAACAAAAAGAAGCCATGATGTTGAGAGGTAGCAAGGGAGTATGTTTACTCGAAAAAACAAAATGTATTTATAAATAATATATAATACAATTACACATTGTAATTAATATATAATACATAATATATAATACATAATATATAATAATATTTATATCATATTCAATGTAATATACATATATATATATATATATATATATATATACATAAATGTATGAGAAAGCAGTTTTTGTAAGTTCTGTGCAAACAAGGTTCTGAACACAGCAATGAATATATATTGGTTGTTTTTTTTTCTCATTCTTCTTTATTACTGTGAAAAAAAAGATGAGTGTTTCTTTGTGTTCTATGTCCCAGGCCAGCGCTTTGCTATTCAGTGATACAGAACTGGGTAATGCTGGCATTGGCTCCAAAGAGCATGGAGACTTGCTCTTTGGATTAGATAGGAACACAATAAGATTTAAATACAAAATAGAGCCACCTTGCTTCCATAAGGAATCTATGTCACACCACTAGGGAGCCCGGAATCGAGACATTCTTCATGATGAAGAGAATCAGAAAGTCTTAGGGAGTGGACCATCCTTTAGAAAATGCAGGTGTGGAGAAGCTCATTTGTCCAGAACAGGGAAAATTTGGTATTTGATCTCGGGCCATTTCTTTTAAATATTGGGCTGATTAATAGACTTTCTTAGTCAGGTTTGTCTTAAAAATTTCAGTTTAAGTATATGTCTTTCAGGACTTCACTCTGAGTTTTTGATCAGGCTGAGGGCATAAAAAATTCAATGTCATTCTTCAGTTGGATCTAAACTCAAAAGCGGACAACAAAACTGAAGACTACATTGCCACAATAGTCTAGACATGAGATCTCTGTTTTTGCACATGACTTTTGTTAACTTAAATCAAATTAAAATTAATTAAGTTTTATTGAATTAAACACATGACTGTATTCTCTCAGTTGCTTATTTCTGAATTGTCGTTTGCTCCACGGAGAGACGTAACATTGAGGGTTCAGTATAGAGGCAATGGCCAATCAGCTTTAAGTTTCTTTTTCTCCCTCCCTCTCCCCCTCCCTCTCTCCCTCCCTCTCTCTCTCTCCCTTGCTCTTTTCCTCTCTCCCTCTCTCTTTCCCTCCCTCTCTCCCTCCCTCTCTCCTTCCCTCTCTCCCTTTCTTTTTTCCTTTTTTTTTTTTTTTTTTAAGACAAGCTTTTGTGTACTCCAGGCTGATCTCTAACTTTGCTATGTAGCTCAGGATGTCTTTAAACTCCTGGTCCATCCTCACCCACTTTCCAAGTGCTGGATTACTGGTGAGCCTCACTATGCCTGGCAGTCTGACTTCCAAAGAGGCATGTGGAAATGAATTATAGGTATTTTCCAGTTCATCATCAAATTTATTCACTGAGAATTTAAAGTCCTATTTTAATGAAGATCGTTTCTACTTTACTTTTTGGGTCCCTCTTTGGTTCTTTGTGAAGCCCGCTTGCTTTTGTACTTGTATTTGAAACTTTCTTTTGTAATAGCTAGTTTTAGGTGACACTTAGCTAGACTAAGGTAACTGTTGGAATGCTATTCCTGGAGATGTATGAGAGGCTGTCTCTGGAAGAGGTAAACATTTGCATCCATAGAACGGAGCCAGGATTATCTTCTCTCATCCAATGTCTTGAGAATCCATGGAGAACAAAAATGCTAAGAAAGCAGGGTGGAGCCATGGCTCAGCACTTAAGGGCACATACTGCTCTTGCAGAAGACCTGGGTTCAGTTCCTGGTACCTACACTAGGCACTCCCATCCTTTTGCAACCCTAGGCTCAAGGAATTCAATGCCTCTAGCCTGCCTTGGCACCTGAACTTATACACACACAACCACAGGCAGACATACACACATACATGTATTTAACAGTGAATACGGAGTAAGGGAAATCTATTCTCTTGTCTGGAACGGAGACTCTCATCTTCCCTGTGACAGAATTATTATGGAATCCGGCAAGCCACTACATGAGACAGCCTAGTAAAACACTTCAAGCAGGACTTTGACACTTAAAAATCTCAGTAAGTATTATACGCTATTATTAAATATCATGTGCTGACATAAGATGTCAATGCTGACGTAAGATGGCTAATTAAAATTTGTTTTCATGGCTTTATTTTGTAAAACTGCAAACAGAGTCTTCTAGGGCTTATGCTGGGAATGAGAAGTCCCTTAGCCACCTGAGACTACAGGGGAAAACCAGCTGGTTGCAACGAAACCATAGTTTTTCTGTGTGTTCCTATCTTCCACTAGCGGGCCTGTCTCAGCTTGCAGTCCAAGTTTGATAAAGCCCGGGACATCTTCCCACATTGTCCTCACTAGAAACAGTGTTTCTTTCCATCTACGTGAGTCACTGGTACGGAACCCCACCTATTTATCTTGGGTGAATCTGGACAAACACAACGTATCGCCTAAGTAGCTCATATATTTTCATTCTGGCAAGAAAATTCCCCCTCACGACTTTAACCCCCCTCATTCCCAATTAGCCGTAAAATGAGGAGAGCAAGCCTCTTTCTAAAATGACCATTGCAAAAGTTAAATAAAGTAATGCTTGAAACATTTGCTGTCCTACATTGCTGGGTCATCTATGTAGTGAGATTGTCTCAAAAAAATATAAATAAATGAAAAGCCCAAATCAGTGTCATTAAATAAAAGAAAAAAATTAAAAAGAGCACTTGCCATAGTGACTGACCCTCCACTACCCAGTAAACCTCTTGTTTTTTTTTTCACCCACACAAAAGAGGAGCACGCTTCTTGGTGTTCTGTGCCCCTTCCTGGTGTGCTGTACGTGTGTAGGAGGGGGTCAGTATGGGCACTGCCTCCAAAGGACTTGAAGACTTGTTTCATGGATTAGGTTGGAATAAAATAATCATATTCAAAATACAAATTAGAGTGGTAAAAGCTCTCAGATTGCTGTAGCTCAGCACTAAGGGAACCAGAAGCAGAAAATAATTTCTCAAGGGAAGAGAATCAGAAAAGCCTTTGAGGTACAAGTTGAAGCTCAAGTGAGAGAATTTGTTCTGTGTTACAGCTGTGGACAGGGCAACCTTGGTCGCTCAGCTTCAGTTTAATTCTCTTCTTTGAGACAGGGTCTTGCTAAATAGACCTGACTGGACGGAAGCTCTGCCTGCCTCAGCCTCCCAAGGGCTGACATTGAAGGCTTGTGTCATTAGCCCAGAGCCTTCAGTCAATCTGCCAATTATATATGGCACATGGTGTGTTTCAGAAGGACAGCCAGAGAGTAATTTTAGAAATCACTCGTGAGTAGTTCTTTTTGTTTAACAGTTTTTCTTAGCTAAATATTCAAGAGAACATGGGCTTCTTTGATAGATTTTGTACGAGAAAAAGACTCTCTGTCTTGCATAAATGTGAGGCAGTACTCATTTGCCACTAACCTTTTGGTATGGTTTGACTATGGCTTATTTTCTCTAAAGCCCATCTTGAAATTATGCTGGGAAATGATTGTGCTGTTCAGAGTGACCACAAAGCCAGAGTCATTCTTGCAGGAATCAGTTAGCTACTGTGAAGGTAGTTTTTCTGAGTGAGTGTTTCTTCACAGGCTCCTGCTTGTCCTTGATCTGTATCAAGTACCGGAACTTTATGGTATCCTTGCCAGAACCTGTCACTCAACCTTAAATGTCTTAGCCGCTAAAACACCTCCTCCATACATTACCCATTCTCAAGTGTTCTGTTGAGAAACAGAACAGAGATTAAGACAGCAAAGCAATTTGCCAACTTAGGGACTGTGCCTGTTTTCCTTTTGCTCTCTCAATTTATAAAATTACAGAGAACATATAATAATGCTGTCTGGAAATTAGTTTGTGTTTCTCTTTTCACTGATTTATAATGAAAATAGACATAATTTTCTCTTTCTGAGCTTTATATTCTGCTTCCTTATGTAATTATTTTCACAAAATTACATGTTATATTTACTGTAATAGCTTTTGTATATTAATATTTAGAAAATGAGTCGTTCAATTTAACTCATCCTTTTCAAAGGTAGATTAAGGAAACGCTCTGATTTACATATAATAACAACTTATTCATAGACTCAAACAGGAAATTTACAATATTGAACATTTACTTTAATGTTACAGAGAGTTATAGAGTAGGCAACAAGGAGAGTAAATTTGAATTCAAAGGTTGGATTTTACTTCTACTGCAATGTCTAGTTTAAAATATGAATAAGATTGCTACAAATACAAAAACTGTCAAACTGGGTACAGCCACTTGGGTACTCAGATCATGGATGCTGGATTCTTGCCGAGGAATAAACTTGACAGCCTTTGGGATGTTGGAGACCTCGGAGGTGAGACCCGCTTCATTTTCGGCCTGAATTGCAATGTAGAGCTGGGTGCCATTTCCTATTTTAAAAGTTTCTGGTTTGAACGTAAATGTTTCATTTGAGCCAGCCTCTTTAGGTATCAGACCAGAAGTATCCACTAAGGTAGCACTGTTAAAATCTTCTTGGAGATCCAGAGAACGCTTGCTCATCCGGATGACGTATCTATGCGCTGGAAGAGAGAGACATCATGTTCGTTAGCGTCCTGAGGACGGTTCTCTGCCTCTGCACTGCGCCTGTGTGGAGTTCCGAGCAGGGCATATGAGCTTTAGACTGAGAGCCCAGGTACCGTTTGTGTCTGGTTATCCCATCTCACTGAGTTTAAAAACAGTATATGAACAGTTATTGAAAAACAAAATGTCCAGTTTCAAAAATCACAGAAAAGCTTAATTGAGTATCATATACTACGATCCAGAATCCAGGGTTCTTTTTAGAAAGACACAGAAAGAGCAGAACTGTGTTTTAAATTAGAACAAGGTACACATGATGTTCATGTGGAGTAAAACCAGAAGTATCTTCTGTTTTCTTTCATTTAATTCAGTAGAAAGAAGGAGCAATGGGGAGCACTCAGAGAGCACAATGACAAGGAGGATGGAAGGGCAGGAGTCAAAGGTCACAGATGCTGGATGAGCACTAAACATGGGCTCAGGACCTCTTCCCACCTCAGCTAGCACCTTGGTTCTACACTGTCATCTTTCTCATCTCCATTTTTTAAAGTGTAAAGCAGATATTCAGTCATTTGATTAATTTAACAAGAAGTTTTTGACTGCTGATATTCTGAAAACGGTAATGAATAAAAAGTGTTTAGAACAAGGTAGTACTATGTAATTAGTGGATGGCTAAAAGGTTAGCTGCTGTAACTACTGTTTTATCAAGAAAAGAAAGGAAGACTCCTGTGTGAGTATTACATTACATACTGATTTTAGAAATCTAATAGAAATGGACATAGAATGTCTTATAAATTGTGAGAATAAAATATTTATAACCTTTATTTGGTATGAAGACTTAATTTTTTATGTTTTTAGATAAAGTTGGAGATATTTAAAATATGTGGTAAATAACTGATTTTTCTCCCCTAATTAAATCCTTTGATCTATCTATCTATCTATCTATCTATCTATCTATCTATCTATAATTTATCAATCATCTATGTATCTATCTACCTATCTTCTACCTGTCTGCCTGTCTGCAGTTATCTGTTTACCTGGTGTATTTTGTATTTTGTTGACTTCTAAGAGCTAGCCTTGTTCCAGAGAATCTGACGGTGTTGCAGGCTCAGCAGTCATTGAATAAAATTGAGCAAAGACAGAAATACTTAGAAAATTGACCTTATTTGGGACAAAAGGATACAAGAGAATGTTGTTATTTCATCTTCTCATTTACTTTAAAAATAGTTCAAATTGAGACAGGCAATTTGATAAAAAAAATATGAAAAAAAACTGGGTTGGAATTTTAAATTATTAGAACAGGAATAAATTGTGTCAGCTTGTATCTTTTGGGGTTTCAGTTTTTATATTTGAATATAAGTGAATAATGGGTTACTGTTATTTATTCTGTAAATGTTACCCAGAAATAAGACATTGGAGAAGATTTAGAAAAATGAAAGACAATGGGATTTCTTTCAGAACATTTTAAAACTCAGTATCAAACTTACCTCTTCCTTTATCGAGGACCTTGCCAGGGGCCGTCCATGTAAGTTGAATATGATCATCACCTGTAAACTCAGCCTCCAGGTCTGTGACTTTACTGGGTGGGAACACGCTCACGTGGTCGCCATCAGGGGGCGCTCCAGTCACAGTAAACGACCCTCCAGAGGTTACTCTGCTGAAGTCTTCCACTGGAGCTTCTGTGGCTTCTTCTGGGACTTCCGTTCTGGGTGGATTCAGTATAATTTGACCTGCGTCCCGGTAAAACAAACAAACAAACAAAAAAATAAAACAACAACAAAAAACAAATAAATTGTAATTTTTATATTGTCCTGTCTGTTCTTGTAAGTTGATCTTGCAGGTAGTCAATGCAGATATAGAAAAGCTTGTTTTTGTGAAAGAAAAGCTTGTTTTAACATCATTTTGAAGTGGACGAGGGAACGTGACGTTTTAGTTAAGCTGTATTTTAATCTACCTTTATCTCATACCCGCCTGTAAATTTTTTGAGGACAGGAGTTGTGTTTATCCGTATCTGTAGCTCCAGCATCTAGCACAGAGCTTGCTTCATAGAAGATGCCGAGTGACATGATTAACGTGTAAGTGAGGAGGATTGTAACAAAACATGCAGAAATGTAGTCTATGGACCCATTGTCCAGATTTGATTTTGGAACATACCGATGATGTTATGCTTTTGATCTGTGTTAGATTTACTTGTCCTGAACCAGACATTTCTATTTGAATGTTACTTACCATTTTCAACGTAGCCAGGTACATAGAGAGACTTAATCTTTTGTTTTAGAGTTAGTTTAGTGATGTCCTTCCTTGCCTGGGCATTGACTTTTAAGCTGTATCTGCCGTTTCCATGGAAGTCTGTGAAATATCTTGAGTAGACGCCGTCATTTTTGAATGTGTCAGCACCTTGGCATTGAAATGTAAGAGTTAGTCATGTGGTAAGTAAAGAAGGAGAGTTCTAACGGTGAGTACAGGGGATGGCAGTTGTTTCGTAGATAAGGTGACACAGTTTCAAGTACAGGAATTCTAGTGTCACGCTATTTTGCTTTGAAGTTTGTTGTGGTCACACGATAACCCTATGATTTTTGGAAGAATTCTTAGGTGTTCAGTCCTTTTTTTGTGGTGCTCATTTAAATAATAATAGCCGTTCCTATTTCATATAAGAAACTTATCAAAATAAGAAAACACAAAGATAACAAAGTGGATTGAAACACTGATGCTGGAAGTGAGACAAATGGTCCTCGGGTTCCCTCCATGGTTCAAGTAGAACGAATGAACTTTAAAGATAACAGTGGTACTTGCTAGCATTTTGTCTAAGCTCTGCCCCACTGTTACTGGCAACAGATAGGTGTGCCGATTCACTATAAAAGGGGCTGTTTGCCTCCTTCTCTCTCTCTTACTCTTGCCTCCCTGCTCCCGCTCTCTCCCCATTCCCCTCCCCCTTCTCCATGTGTTCATGGCTGGCCTCTATGTCTCTTCTCTTCTCTTCTCTTCTCTTCTCTTCTCTTCTCTTCTCTTCTCTTCTCTTCTCTTCTCTTCTCTTCTCTTCTCTCCTCTCCTCTCCTCTCCTCTCCTCTCCTCTCCTCTCCTCTCCTCTCCTCTCCTCTCCTCTCCTCTCCTC
>NW_021620537.1:451102-457725 GCF_004785775.1 Grammomys surdaster | reverse complement strand
TCTCTCTCTCTCTCTCTCTCTCTCTCTCTCTCTCTCTCTCTCTCTCTCCCTCTCTCTCTGCCTCTACTACCCTATTAACTCCCTTCCCCATGCCCTGAATAAACTCTATTCTATACTATACCATTATGTGGCTGGTCCATCAGGGGGAATGGATGCCTTGCCGTGGGCCCGCGGAGGCATCCCCTTCCCCACACTTCACCACACATCCACCAAAACATATCTCCCCTCTCTTTATCTGTTTATAAACACATCAGTACTTACAGCTGGGCAAAATTGCAACTAGATTTCTTTCACTTTAAAATATAGTTCTTAAGTGTACAGAGGAACATTGAGATAGAATCCAGTGAAATAATTTTAAGTCTCATGGTGTCGATACAGGCTCCCATTACCTGCCCCATTGTCCCAGAGCTCCAGGGTGACTTGATGTCCATCTTCAGCTTCTATGACGGCTGTGACACTGGCTCCCAGAACAGGCAAAAACCCTTGGCTGACCCGTGCGTACACAATCATCGCGTTAGGGTACTGGGCTGTGCTCTGATTCATGTGAGCGGTGGCGATGACTGGGAACATGGTGGGACTTCTTGCTCGAGTGGTCACTGTCACCGTTAGCAACTGCGACTTGGTACTCTTAAGGCTGTAAGTCCAAGTACCTGTCTGAAAAAAAAATTCTCTGTAAGAGGTTTGCTAGTGTTTTCCTCCTCTGTGCTTAGGATATAAAATTACTTAGAAGTGTAAATAGAAAAAGGGCAAGAGTACTTGTGATGCTGGGAATGGAGCCAGGGCCTCTGCAAGCTAAGCTGGTGAACGATTGAGATATTGCCCCAGTCTAAACAATGACTTTTAAGATCTGATTTTAGAAACTGATAATGTGGGTATAAATCCTTCTGTGTTCTATGAAGCTTACTTCTAAGATGAATTATCTGTTACTGTTTTAGTATTGGAAGCATAGAGGATACCTTTACTTTCTAACACAAATTGATAACTGACGAAAGCAATGGAACAGACCTACCTCGGCAATGCCTAGGATCCGAAGGCGGACAGAGAAGATATTTAGCTTATCTTCTTGGAAATCTGAAGTTGTGTAGTTTTTTCCTTTTGGATCCTGAAGAATAATTTCTGGCTTTTGTACTGTCCAGGTGATAACAAAGAATGTGTCATTGCCGACGGTACTGTCCACAGGTACTGTTCCGTTTTTCCATGTCCCTGCTCCAATATCGAAGGCTTTGCTCTCCAACTGTTCCAGAAATTTTAAATAAGATGCAAAAATCTATATGTTATTACTATGGATTTTTAAATTTAAGGTAGTTCAGTGTAATTTTGAGTCTCAAAATTCTTTTCAGTTAAAATAATTGAGCGTTAAATTCTTTTTTGGTAAAAATAATATGTTAGGAATAAATTAAATTGCTAAAATTAAACTTATAAAAATAATAAAGATTAAAAATAATATGAGAAATAAAGGACTGTGGGAGACAAGGCATGTTTAAGCCATGGAAAACCAAATTCAATAGGGAAGTGTTTCTTCTATACAATGGAGCCATTTTTAGGTTAGTGTGGTGGATTTAATAGGTAACGTACCCATAGACCCATGTTTGCATGCTTGGCCATAGGGAGTGGCACTATTAGGAGATATGGCCTTACTGGAGAAGGTATGGGTGGTGGGTGTTGAGGTCTCTTACACTCAAGCTATGCCCAGTGTGACACACAGTCTCCTTCTGATGCCTGAAGATCAAGGTGTTTAACTCTCAGCTACCTCTCCAGCACCAGCTGCCTGTGTGCCACGATGTTCCCACCAAAATGGCAATAGACCAGACCTCTGAAACTGTAAGGCAGGCCCAATGTAATGTTTTCCTTTCTAAGAGTTGCCTTGGTCATGGTACCTCTTTACAATAATAAAACCTTAACTAAGACAGTTAGGGAGAAATAGCTAATAATTAGCATGACGGGAGTTTGTTGTAACAGTGAGAAGACAAAGGGTTTTGCTGACCTGCAGAGCCTGCTGCGAGATGTCGCCACTTTTAGATGAAATCTCACTGAAAGCATCAATCAGGCCGCTGGTGCCTTCACTGGCATAAAAGTGACGTCCTCCTAAAGGGAAGTTTTAAACGGGAAAATCCTGTTTACTCTGTGAGCTCAACGATCTACTAAACAAGCTACTTAGGACTTTACACTCCACCAAAGATTACTTTTCAAGATCCTTAGGGTTGTAGTGTTTCGAGTAGAATTTACTTGCTCAAAGTGTGTTAAGAACAAAGAGAAATCCAAAGAACTTAAGTTGTTTGTAAGATTAATCAGTCACCAGAAGGGAGTGCAAGTTATTGTAGGAATGCCTGGATATGATATAATTAATACCACAGGAGTGAAATTTAAGCCAGCTCTTATAAGTTAGTGGCTTATTTTCTGGTTGGATCAAAACCACATCAATGATAATGAGATATTGACTGTATAGGATGCAGATTGATGAAGTGTAGAAAATAGGTAATGGAGACATTAAAGGGAAGAGGGAGATTGCTTGCATGTAAGAAGTTAAGAAAGAATAGGTTGCAGAGTAACAACTGTCTAAAATATGATAGGTATTACACACTTATGTAACTTCCACATGGTAGAAAGCCCTGTCTAGAAGACTACTGAAGTAGCCACACAGGGGCTTGTATGGTCAGGCTTAGAATAAAAAGTGTTAGGATGTGATGGAAATACTCCATGGTAGAATGAGCCCTAAAAGGTAGTCAGGCCTCTTCAACAAATCACATATAGCCTCTGTTTCCATTTGTTCTTCCGTAAAATTTGGATGCCTAAACATGTTCTGTCGAGTCAAATGGTATTTTTAAACTGAGGAATAATTTTGGATGCCATTAGAAACCATAGAGAAATAAGGCTCTGATTAGTGGTAATTAGTTGGTTGAAATTAGGTGAAGAATAAATGATCACAACAGATAATGAACACCATGAAATGAACAAATGATAATGAACGAATGAAAGTGAAGGGAAAAGAACCCGAAGAGCAAGAAGCAAATGTTAATTTAAGACAGAGAATTTTTGAGCAGTTTTCAGTTTATGGAGAAATGTCATGTACAACAGAGAGACAACAGAACATCATTTTCTGTCCAAACTCTGTTCTGAAGTTGTACCTGTCATCTCCGACAGAGTTTCCAGTTCTTGGGCAGCATCAGGCCCCAGGGCGATGGTGTGGATGACGGCACCGCTGTCTTTGACCTCCTCAAAGCATGAGCTTATTCCACTATCTTCTCCATCTGTCAGCAAGACGATCTCTGAACCGGAAGTACTCTGGTTACTGGAGGTAATTGCCTGGAGGGGGGAAGCCACAATATTAGTCACAGAGAAAAAATTTCTGAATAAAAGAAAAGTAAGAACAAACTGCTTTAATCCTGGAGGAGCCCTTAGGCTTCTGCCTCAGAGTGAGCTAACTGCATAATCATTCCCAGCTGAGTTGGCACATGGAACCAGGTGGGATGTATAGGTTTTGAAAGCTGGAGTCTTGATAGACCTGGTCTTCTAAAGCATGTGTGCACCCACTACTCTCAAGAGGAAGCATGAGTCACGTAAGTTCTATACAAAGTTAGTAAACAGCTTCTGTTATCATCCTAGGATGTTATCATCATCTGTTATCATCCCTTGGGGGTAGGCGAGTAACCCAGGCAATCTGGAAGGCTGCATCACCGGGAGCTCAGTCTGTCAGGGTGCCAGGCTCAGATGGTCTCCCCAGGGAAAGCTGGTGGGTAAGCAGAGCCATCAGAGCTAGGCTCTGACTGAGTTGAATGACCCCAAAACAGTTAGACATAATACGGCTGGGATCACATGCTTCTAAGGCCAACATGTTCAGAGCAGCAGTGACTACTTGGAGGCAAGAAGATTAGTTTAAAAGGTGATTTTCTATTTTGTCTCTCAATATTTGATGACAAATAGACTCAAGTGGAGGCTAACTTAGGTTTGAAAACATGAATATCAAGATTTATCAACATGTGCCGTTGGCTACATCCCTCAACAAGTGCTCCTAAAATTTTAGTTTACAACTTTAACACCATTAAACCTGCGTTCTTTTTGCTTGGTCCTTTGCTGACTGAGGAGCACTTGGGATGCTGTGATTTTTAAATGTCAATTTGACAGGCCAGGAGTTTTGGTACCCACAGTATTAATTGGTACCAACAGCCTTCTTACACAGTTTTCTCAATGGCATTGCTTTCCACTCATGGTGGTGCCAGAGAGACTCCCCCAATAAGATCTTGCTATTCAGGCTGACAAGCCACGAATGGGTAAGATTCTGCACAGAGCCTTACCAACCTAAGACATAAATGCATCACTTTTGATAATGCATATTCCATGACAGGTAAGGAAGGCATGCTTGTCAGAATGACCTAAGACAGGCTCAGTCTTGTTTATGAAATAAAAAGGGAAAGAGGTGAAGGTGAAGTGCTTCTGGGGCTACTTGGCAAGAATCTGACATTGGCCAAGGACAAGGAAGTGGGCTTTAGGCAGGAATCTGACATTAGGCTAGAACAAAGAAGTAATTTCAGGCAGGAATCTATATCTTAGACTAGAACAAAGAGTAGGCTTCAGACATGAAAATGACTTTGGGCTAGGACAGGAAAGTAGACTCAGATATTTTGGTCATCCTGATAAGCCCTTAGAAACAGTGATCATGGGAGTGATTATGGAAGAACTTTATTTATTGCCTTGCTTGTTCTTTGACTGTGTTTGTTGTCTTGCTTGTTCCTTGACTATTTGCATCTATTGGGTTGCTAGTTCCTCAACCTAGAACTGACCTTAATACTTGCGTGTAATTAAAATGGTATAAAAGCAAAAAGGAGGAGGGGGGGATGGGATAGAGGGTTTCTGGGGTGGAAGAAATGAGTAAAGGGGATGACATCTGAAATGTAAATAAATAAAATATCCAATAAAAAAAAACCTTGCTATTCAATCATTGATCTCCCCTTGCGTATCCACTCCCCAGTGCCTTGTAGCCCTTGATGTTACATTAGGTGACAGCTGAACATGGGCTACAGAGAGTGGGAAAGGCTACTTCCTTCTCTACACAGATGATTTGTCTTGACCAGGTTAGACTATTATTAAATGAGAAATCAATGAACTCATGACCCTTGGTGAGAGTTAAAGAAGCAGTCAGTGGCATGTGATAGTAATCAATTTTCTTTTTTAACCTCAAATCCTTTTCTGAGTCCGTTGCAAATTGAAGTTCCGCCAGAAGCTTCTTGAGGCAGCTTTGCGCTGATCTCTAGGTAGGAGCTGTCATTGACCAATCTTATTAGCTGAGTTTGGACTGTGGCAGTGTTGTCAAATGTGACCAGGCCGACCAAGGATTCTTTTTCAATAATCTGAATTAAGTACAGCTCTGCTGCTTGGTTCATTAGGGTGAGACGAGGGATGAAGTTTTGCTGTTTAAACAAAAGCATAAAGGATTACACACACACATACACACACACACACACACACACACACACGAGAACAACTCTGGAGTTTGTTTAAACCTTGTCATATTAGTGAAAGACAAAAATCACCAAGGGCTATAGATCTTGATAATAATTAACTAACTAACGTGTTTTAAGTTATATCTACTTCAGTTTAGAGATTTGAGAATTAGTTCAGTGGTTAAGCATTCTTTCTGTTCTTGAAGAGGATTTAGGTTCAGTTCCCAGAACCCAGATGTGGCTCACAACTGTCTGCACCTCCACTTCCAGAGGATCTGAGTACTTTTTTGGCCTTTGCAGGCCTGAGACACTCAAGTGGTGCACATACATACCTTAGGCAACACACTTATACACATAAAATAAAATAAAATAAAATAAAATAAAATAAAATAAAATAAACCTTAAGGCTGTTATCTATATTTCTAAAAGTCTTAACTTTTTATATAACAATCTATTTAATATTTTTTTCTGAATGAAATATTTTTAAAATGTATATTTTAGACCAAGTAGAAAAGTGTCAAAAATGTTCAACTGTAGGGAATTGACTAAATTATGGTATGTACACATGACATAATTACTAAATATAACAATTATTTTTCTGTTTTTCCCTTTCTCTCCTTTATTAAAAATAGTTTACCTCCCAGTGCCTCCCTGTCTCTCCTCCTCTCCTCTCCCCTCCCTTCTGGGTCCACTCCCTTTCTGTCTCTCATTAGAAAAAAAAACCAGGCTTTTAAGACATAACCAAACATGACAAAGTAAAATATAATAAGATGAAGCAGAAATTAGCATATTGAAGTTGGACATGACACCCAGCAGGCGGAAAAAAGTCCCAAGAGCAGGTGTGAGAGTCAGAGACCCACTTGTTCTCACAGTCAGGAGTCTCATAAACATAGCTATAACATATGTGCAGAGGACTCAGTGCAGACCCATGTAGGCCCTGCGCTTGCTGCTTCAGTAAATACAATGTAATTATTAAAACGTTTCATAGAATCCTTTTTTACATGGGAAATTTTTAAAGATTATTATGTAAAAGATCGGGTTATAAAACATACAAAATATAATTATGGTTTTGAAGGAAAAGTAAACATTAAGAATCAGGAAAGGGCTCTTACTCTCTCTGTCCCTTCTCTCCCCAGTCCCCTCCTTCCTCTCTCTCTACGTGTTCCTGGCTGGCCCCCCTCCCCT